>NC_141995.1:2409584-2589584 GCF_049901715.1 Pseudonaja textilis
GTCGCAAAAGGGGATCGCAAGACACGGGACACTGCCACCGTCATAAATATGAGTCAGTGGCCAAGGGTCTGAATTCTGACCACAATCATCACATGATTATGGGGATATTGCAATGGTTGTAAGTGTGGAAAAACATTCATAAGTCATTTTTTTTAGTGCCATCATCACTTTGAAGAGTCACTAAATGAACTGTTGTAAGTGGAGGAGTACCTGTGTTACAATTTACAGAATACAGGTATCTGTTGACATCATTCTCAAAATACAGTAGGATTATATGGAGCTGTAGTGGTGCAGGGGTTAGATTGCAGTATTGCAGGCTAAGTCTGCCCATTGCCAGCAGTTCGATCCTGACTGGCTCACGGTTGACTCAGCCTTCCGTCCTTCCGAGGTGGGTAAAATGAGGACCCAGATTGTTGAGGGCAAGAGGCTGACTGTGTAAACTGCTTAGAGAGGGCTGGGAAGCCCTGGGAAGTGGCATGTAAATGCTATTCCTTCCTTCCTTCCTTCCTTCCTTCCATCCTTCCCTCCCTCCCCCTCCTCCTCTTTCTCTCTTTCTCATTCTTTCTGACTGGCCTTCTCCTTTCCTTCCTTCCTTCCTTTCCTTCCTTCCTTCCTTCCTTCCTTCCTTCCCTCCTTCCCCATCTTCCCTCCCCATCTTTATTTCCTTCCTTCCTTCCTTCCTTCCTTCCTTCCTTCCTTCCTTCCTTCCTTCCTTCCTTCCCTCCCTTTCTTATTTCTCTTTCTCACTCACCTTCCTGACCGGCTCAAGGTTGACTCGTCCTTCCGAGTCACTAAAATGAGGACCCAGATTGTTGGACGCAAGAGGCCGACTCTGTAAACCCCTTAGAGCGTGGTGTGTAAAGCACTATGAAGTGGTATATAAATCTAAGTGCAATTGCCTTCAGTCTAACGAAGCTAATTTGGATTCTACCCAGCGATGGGATTCAGCCAGTTCGCACCAGATGGGGAGAAGCGGTGGTTAACTTTCTGAGCAGTTTGGTGAACTGGTTGTTGGAAGAAATCATGAGGGCAGAGAAACGGTTGTTAAAATTATTTGAATCCCACCACTGATTCCACCCATAAATGTGGGAGAGAAATAAACAATAAATTTAAGGTACGCAAAGATTAATCAACAAAGATGAACGGAGGCTAAAACACATGAAGAACGGTTGCAGGAACTGGGCCTGGCTAGTCTAGTGAAGAGAAGGACCAGGGGAGACAGGAGATCAGGGTTCAAATATTTTGAGGGGCTGCCCCAAAGAAGAGGGAGTCAAGCTGTTCTCCAAAGCTCCAGAAGGCAGGACAAGAAGCAACGGGTGGAAACTCATCAAGGAGAGAAGCAACTTAGAACGAAGGAGGAAATTCCTGAGAGTCAGAACAATTAATCAGTGGAACAACTTGCCACCAGAAGCTGTGAATGCTTCAACACTGAAGTTTTTTAAAAAGATGTGGACTTCCATCTCTCACAATTCCCCAGCCAGCTAGGATAACCCTTTGTCTGAAATGGTGTAGGGTTTCCTGCCTAGGCAGGGGGTTGGACTAGAAGACCTCTCGGATCCTTTCCAACTCGGTTATTCTGTTAACTTTCTTCTTTGATTATTCACCATCATTTGAAGCAATGATTCGCAACAACCCCAAAAGGACAGGATTAGTCTACAGACTATGAAAGTGGGGAATGGGTGGCATAGGGTGGTTATAAAATAATTGCAATGAATATTATAATTAGCAGGGGGTGAGAATTAGCAACCCTGTAGAAGAGAAAGGCTAAACTGACACCTAAAACCAGGCTCATCAAACTTGGCAGCTTTAAGCCTTGTGGATTTCCACTCCCAGAATTCCTCCTCCAGTCATGTTAGCTCCAGGAATTCTGGGAGTTGAAGTCCACAAGGCTTAAATTTGCCACGTTTGAAGACCTTTGCCTAAAACAAGGCATGTGAATCTCAGACCAACAACTATAATCCCATCATACGATGAACCACAGATAGTCCTGAAGTTACCATCCCAATTGAACCCCAAATTTGTGTTGTGAGGCCTCTGTCACACGAATTTTGCCTCATTTTACAACCTTTCTTGCCACCGTTAAGCCAATCACCGCAGTTGGTCAGTTAGTAACCCGGTCGTTAAGTGAAACCTGGCTTCCCCCATTGACTTTGCTCGTCGGGAGGTCGCCAAAGGGGATCAGGGGACGCTGCCACGGTCGTAAGTATGAGTCAGTTGCTAAGGATCTGAATTTTGATCACACAACCATGGGGAAGATGCAAACGTCGTAACTCTGAAAAACGGCCGTAAGTCATTTTTCCCAGCGCCGTCACTAAATGAACTGTTGTAAGTCAAGGACTATCTGGATTTCCAATCTACCTTCTAACTGAAACGGCTGTGAAAGTCTGACTCACAGACGAACACAATACAGAAGCCTGATGATGGCAGATGAGATTCTACCGAAACTTTAAACTTTAAAAGCACAATTATAATGACGTGGGAAAATACCCGAAGAAACCTAAATACCATACATATAAATACCCACGAAAACATAAGAATATATATGTGTGTGTGTGTGTGTGTGTGTGTGTGTGTGTGTGTGTATGTGTGGCATTCAGCTTTGTTTGGGTATTTTCCCACATCATTGTAGTTGTGCTTTTAAAGTTAAATACCTGCAAAAACGTAACACACACACACACACATAGTCTTCGACTTACAACGCTTCATTCAAAATGACAACGGCATTGAACAAAAGTGACAGGATCGTTTTTCGCACTTACGACCCACTGCAGCATCCTCGTGGTCAGATGATCAAAATTCAGAGGCTTGACAACTGGCATGTACTTATGACAGTTGCAGTGATTCCCCTTTTGCAACCTTCTGACAAGCAAAGTCAATGGGGAAGCCAGATTCTCTTAACAAACGGGCTACTAGCTTAATAAATGCAGTGATTCACTTAACAACGGTGGCAAGAAAGGGGCGTAAAACAGGGCAAAACTCGCTTAGCCACCTCCAAAATAGATAAACAGATTAGATAAGATTTATTTATTTGGTGTGCAAGACAGAAGTGATTTCCCCATGCCTCCCTGAGATATTTCCTGTCTTCCCAGTCTAACCCACACTCCAAGGATTTCTTAGTGGTCTCCCATTCAAATAATTACAATCCTACTTCGCTTCCAAGATCAATCAGCGTGGGACAGACGCTGCCACCCACTCCTATTCATCTATGCACGCATCCAACTCTCTTTCTCACGTACGCGTATATATACACCCGCAAAGCATTTTACAATTCTTCTCACATCTCTCCCAATTCAGGCAACTTTTAATTCCCATTTCTCAGGCTGTCAAGTATGTGAGAAACTGAATGTGAGATGTGGCAATTCGATTGCTGGACTCTCTCTCTCTCTCTCTCTCTCTCTCTCTCTCTCTCCCCCCTCCCTCCCTCCCTCCCTCCCTCCCTTTGTGTAAATAAATAAAATGAATATTCACAAAGTTCTGCTTTCCTTGAGTTTTTTTCAAGTTACAATGGCTGCTCCTCTGGAGGCAAAGTTATGAAGCCTAAGTGAAATCCAATTGCATTAGAAATTACATTTTATTTTCTTAAGGATGACAGTGAAATCCTTTCGCCCTCACAAGAGGCCCAGGATGAAAGCTAGCATTACCCCTCTTCAAATATTAACCACAACCCTCGCAGAGGGAGAGGGAATCAGAAATTAAGCAGCTTGGAAAACACAAGTCTGGTTCTCAAGATGGGGCTTCCATCCTACGTCATCTCAAAAGCTCAAAACTCAAGCCATCGCCGCGAGGGTTTTGAAGCCGCTTCTACGGAATGTTCTGGCTACCTTTCAAACACTTTCTGGTACAAATACTTCCGCTGTTCCTCCCGGTTACATTTGAGTAACGGGAACCACTCCCAAAAAGGCAGTTCTACTGGTATGTACCCAATTCGACGGAGCTGTCTCCTTTTCATAGCATGGAGTCCCAGCAGCTCTCTCGAGTGATACCGGTATTGGTTTCGATTGGTGACCTGAAGGGCTAACTTCACACATTCCTGCGGCTCCTGGTTTGTCGGAGACGGTTGTCCTTCCACTTTCCCATCAGCCGAAGTCTCCAAACCAGGGTCGGCATCGGGAAATTCAACTTTTTTCCAAACAGGCAGTCCGCGCGACTCTGCCCTTTCCCGAATATACTGATCTTTCTCGCTTTCTCGGCCGGGCGGGCCGAGTGATTTTCCTTTCAGAAGCCGCTGAATGATGTTATCGGTCAGGAGGGTGCCGTTTTTTTTCAGTTCCAAGCGCCCTCCGTCTGCGCCTTCCGGATTAAACGGCAACGGCTTCCGGTCGGCGTCCAAACGGATTTCTAAATCCACGGACCTGACGTGAGGCAGGACGGCATGGAGCTTGACAAACTGAGGGCCGCCCAGTATCTCCTCCAGAAGGTACCAAGCCGCATCAAATTCCTGCTTCAAGAAATAATTCTGCATTTTCCCCGCCATCTCTTCCTTGCTTTGGCTACTCAGACGGCTGCCGGTGTAGCCCGGACACTCGATTCCCACCGTGCCGTCGAGGGTGAAAAAATCTTTCCAGAGGTCATGTTTACAGCTTCTGCTTAACTCAATAAACTCGGGACTCAAAGTGTAGTCCAGCAAATCGTAGGGGAAACGCTCCAAAAAGGCCAACCCGATTAAGGAAGTGATCAGGTGCTCAGGGAATTTATTGTATTCGAAGAGCCTCGATTCCAGCTGTTCCAACAAGCTGGTGTAAAACTCTTCTCCGTTGGGAGGCTGGTAGTTCAAGGTTCCAAAGGACCACAGCAATTTCGCGATGTCTTTGGTACGGCACGCTGCTGCCTTGGAAGGGACCGTGGCCGCAATCGCGTCCAGGATGTCTCCGTTGCAGTAATGCAACGAGGAGCAGGCGAACGCGATGTGCATGACCCCTGGCATGCTGAGAGTGGCAATTCTGGGAGGAATGACGTGCCCCAGCTCCTTGAGGAAGTCCAAGTGGTCCAGGTGAACCCCGCGGAACATCTTGAGCACATTCACGATGGCAAAGCTGCTCATGTCTCCCAAGGAGCCGCAAATTTTGTCTCCGATTTTTCTCAAGAGGAGTTCGGACATATTGCTTTGGGACTTGAAGAAGCCTAAGCAGATGATCCCGACTTCCTCCAGACTGAGGGCCTGCAAATGCTTCAAAGCCGAGGCCTCCAATTTCTTTGCTAACTCTTCCGGGACCATTCGGCCTTCGCCGACGATGTAAGCCAGCTGGACCAACTGAGTCAAAGACAGATCCTTCCAATTCGCGTTGACATCGTTCAACATGGCACCCAGATATTGGGGGACCCTGCAATTCAGGCAACGCCAGAGATCGGCTACCAGCAGTTGCTGATCCAAACTCAGGTCCTCCACCCGTCGGACGAATTCGGCTTCTAGGGCCTTCAACATATAGTGGGCGGGCGGGATGCCCAAGGCAACAAAGGCCTTCAAAAGCATGATCAGCTCCGCGTTGCCGAACAGGCGGGCGTTCTTGGCGACGCCCTGACACAGCACCGCGAATCTGGAGCCAGATTTGAACTCCCGGTGTTTTTCTGCGGGCAAATGGCTCAGCCGGGAGAAAGACTTCACGATGTCCTTGGGCTTCATGTATTCTTTCAGCACGGAAACGTTCTGGAGGATGAAATGACACTCCTCGGCCGAAAGGGGCTGACGGTGTTCATCGGGGTTGTAACACAGAGATTTGTACCCGGGCCTTTGCTTCTGGAATTGTCTAGCCACTTCCCTACTGCCTTGAGGCTTGGAAAGGGCCTCATCCTTGTCGTTCCTTGCGGAGGACCGCAGCCACGAGTCTCTCGGGGATGCCCGAGTGCAGAAAGCGTAGCCGTTTCCCAAATCTGGAAATATGTTCTTTGTTCTCGAAAGTCCCGGGAGACAGAAAACACTGGGCGCGTTCTGGATGCATCTAACGCTCGTTCGGGAGCGAACATACTCCAGAGCTCCTTCTCCAAGGGCACCCTTGTGAAGGAGAGACTTGGATTTCCGGGAAATGGAGGGATAAGGATGCAACGGGTAGCCTGGTGGCTTCCAAGCCTTGAGCACAATGGCAAGTTTAGGGTCTCTGCCCCTTCTTTGGATGCTTTGGCCCTCTTCTTCGTGGGGGAAGCTCTTCGCGGTCTCCGTCTTGAGAAATGCCGGTGCCTTACAAGATCGCCCTGAAAATCTTCGGCATATCATCCTCGTAGACATGGTCACAGTTACCGGGCCGGGTACTGAAAAAAGGGCAGATGAAGAATAAGTGGCTTCCACTTTCTTCTGTCGTTAATCAAGAGATATTCTGAAAGACTACAGAACTTCCAAGAATCCAACGCGCTCTTATGCCCAAAGAAAACTAACAAGAGTAGCTAGAAACAATTCTACTTAAGCAATTCTCCAGGCTCTTCTCTTACATACGTTGAGTAAGTTAAAGTCACCAGGCTAGAAAGCAGGTAATGGCGAGTTTTAGCATCCATCAATTCTATGCAATGCACCCTCCCCCCACGCGTGCCTGTGCCACACCCCCGCCGCGCCCGCTTACGTGCACTGGGCATGTTGCCTCCCAGCTGATTTTTGGCCCGTTTGAGGCTGCTTTCACCCTTCTGGAAGCTTGAGGGAAGCCTCTGCTGCCTCGGCAGGCCGAAAAATGGGCCTTCTGGAAATACCGGAAGTGCCCGTTTTCAGCCTCGGAAGGGCCTCTGGAGCCTGGGGGAGGCCGTTTTTGCCCTCCCGGGGGCTCGAGGGAGGCCGAAAATGGGCCCTTTTCGGCACTTTCAGTCTTTCTGGAAGACCTGTTTTTTGGCCTCCTGAGGCTGCAGAGGCTTCCCTCAAGCCTCAGGAGGGAAAAATGGCCTTAAACGGGCTGGAAATCAGCTGGAAGGCGCGCGCATGCACAGTGCAGGTAAGTTTGGCCGGGGCTTGCGTGCCCACACAAATGGCTCTGCGTGCCACCTGAGGCAGGTGTGCCATAGGTTCACCATCATGGATAGAGGCACAGGAGAAGCAAAGCCAATTCTAAAGGTTCCCACAGAAAGCAGCGTGAATGAATTCCCTCTTTAGGCCACCCACTGTCCATTGTCCACAAATCCCAACACATTCTTTGTGCTTTGGGAAACAGTCTGCGCCGTTGGAAAAGTTTCCATAACATGACCTTGAAGTGCTGGAACTTTCTCAGGCGTGGCCTCTCCCGACGCTCCCAATAATTCCACCCCTTCCCCTTCCCCTTCTGTTAAGATAGAATTTGGGCCAGCCCTGACGTCTAGCTCCACCTGAGGAAGGAAAGCCAGGTAGGTGACTTGGGCTCAGTCCCTCTCTCTCAGCCCAGCCTACCTCACAGGGCTGTATATTGGAGGTGGTGACCCTTCTGAGAACTGTATGCCACGAAATTTCATTTTAATATATGCCGATAGGTGTAGATTCAAAGTGACAATAACGCTATTCCAAGTTGTTATGGGGGAAAAAGAGGAAGGGGTGTTGGATATATTCACCGCCTTGAGGTATTCGTAAAAATGAGAAAAGGTGAGGAATGAAGGAATGAATGAACCAACCTAGAAATGGAGTCAATTATTCCAGGATTAGAAAGTTTTCCACCCTCAACTTTGTTTCTTACTACTGACCCATATATCACTTTTCTATTTATAAAAATACAGAAGCGTGCAATCCATTGATAAGTCTACCTTCCTCCCTCAAACAAGTATGCAAGAACACACATGGATATTAATTGTTGAACACACCTTCCTTCCTTCCTACCTACCTTTCCTTCGTTTGTTCCTTTCTTTCCTTCGTTCCTTCCTTCCTTTCCTTCCTCCCTCCCTCCCTCCCTCCCCATTTTCTCTCCTTCCTTCCTTCCTTCCTCCCTCCCCATTTTCCTTCCTTCCTTCCTTCCTTCCTTCCTTCCTTCCTTCCTTCCTTCCTTCCTTTCCTTTCCTTCCTCCCTCCCCATTTTCTCTCCTTCCTTCCTTCCTTCCTTCCTTCCTCCCTCCCCATTTTCCTTCCTTCCTTCCTTCCTTCCTTCCTTCCTTCCTTCCTTCCTTCCTTCCTTCCTTCCTTCCTTCCTTCCTTCCTTTCATCCCCCCACCCATCCATCTATCTACTCACCCATCTTTTCAGTCTCTTCGCCAAAAACTTCCCTCTCATGTTATCCCATCCTGGTTTCTCTTTCGATCAATTCTGTGCCCTTTCCTAGATATGCTGGACGGATATCATGATTTTGGTGCAGCAAAGCTCTCACACTAAGGCATGGCATGACACCTAAGAGTCTATTTCCCCACAATAAGAATACTGAGTCAAGCAGAACCCTTTCTTGGCCGGTACAACTAAAAGGAGAAACATTCTATTTTCTACACTCTTAAAAGGTTAGGAAGCACTGGGGCCTCCAACCTGAGGGTCAAAGTCCACACAACTTAAAAAGTTGCTGAGCTTGTGGAACAGTAAAATAGTGGCTATAGTGCTGGGCTGGAAATCAGACTATTTATTGTGAATTCTAGTCCCACTTTAGACATAAAAGCCAGCTAGGTGACTTTGAGCCAACCACCAGGAGACAGTGAGTTCTAGTCCCGCCTTAGGCAGGAAAACCAGCTGGGTGACTTTGAGCCAATCACCAGGAGACGGTGAGTTCTAGTCCCATCTTAGGGATGAAAGTGGCTTGGTGACTTTGGACCAATCACCACAAGATGGGGAGTTCTAGTCCCGCTTTAGGCATGAAAGCCAGCTGGGTGACTTTGGGCCAATCACTAGGAGTCGGGGAGTTCTAGTCCCACCTTAGGCATGAAAGTTGCTTGGGTGACTTTGGGCCAATCACTGGGAGACAGAGACTTTTAGTCCCGCCTCAGGCATGAAAGCCGGTTGGGTGACTTTGAGCCAATCACCAGAAGACGGTGAGTTCTAGTCCCGCCTTAGGCATGAAAGCCGGTTGGGTGACTTTGGGCCAATCACCAGAAGACGGTGAGTTCTAGTCCCGCCTTAGGCATGAAAGCCAGCTGGGTGACTTTGGGCTAGTCCCATTCTCTCTCTCTCTCTCTCCAGCCCACCTCACAGGGTTGTTGTAGTGGGAAAAACCAACCTTTGGTCTACAAAAGGCATATGAGTTGTATCATTCAGAAGAACACAGCTGAGAGAGAGACCTTGGAGGTCTTTCATCCATTACTTCTTCGTCCTGCTTTTGGGTGTTATGGAGAATAAATTGTCCTCTCTTTCCTGTACAGCCTTTTAAGTATTATTAGGTGCTCTCAGGTCTTAGGGAAGCCTGAGCCTTAACAAAATAACAGAGGCGGAAGGGGACTTAGAGGTCTTCTAGTCCAACCCACTGCTCAAGCATGAGACCTTCTACTATTTCAGACCAATGGTTGTCCAATCTCTTCTTAGGAACCTCCAATGTTAGAGCAACTGCAACCTCTGGAGGCAGGTCCTTCCCCTGGCTAGTTGTCCTGACAGTCAGGAAAGTTCTCCTTAGTTCTATTCTTTCATTTCATTTCATTTTCACTCTGTGTCCCATCCACGCATTCAAACGATGCATAATATAAAGGCAGGACTTGTTTACAGCTGGTGGTAAGATTTTGGAGCGGACATTTTGCTTTTAGTCTTCAGGGAGGAAAGGAGGCCACTGGGGTCTGTAAAATGGTGTAAAATGGATGGAGGCTCCTTCACCCTTCTCCTTTCCATCTGCTCCTATCCCTGAAATCAATCCCTTGCAGGGGAAAAAAAAAAAAAGAACAAATAGAAACAGAAAAGCCCCAAAACGGGCAAGGAGATTCGTGAGACTGCGCAAGGCGCACACAGGGGGTGCCCACGCTTTGGATTAAAGGGAGGGAAACTACGATCCGTTACTGCCACCTAGTGCTGAGAACAACCAGTAGTAAAAGGATAGCAGCGCTCCTCTGAAAAACAGAGCCTGAATCGGGGAGGCTACAATAGGGAGGAGAAACAATGGAAGTTTTTTTTAAAAAGGGGGTACTAAACATTCAAAAGTTACTATCTAGGGCAGCTGCAATGCTCAACCAACAGCAGAATGTTTCAATCAGAATACAGCTGGAAGGGACCTTGGAGGTCCTCTAGTCCATCCCCCTGGTCAAGCGGGAGATCCTATACCATTCCAGACAAGTGGCTGTCCAGTCTCCTCTTAAACCGCCAGCGAGGAAAAGCCCACAATGTCTGGAGGTTGAATTGTTCCACTGGTTAATTGTTCCAACTGCCAAGAGATTCCTCCTTAATTCCAGGTTGCTTCTCTCCTTGATTAGTTTCCATTCATTGTTTCTTGCCTTGCCTTCAGGTGCTTTGAAAAATAAGTTGACCCCCTCCTCTTTCTGGCATCCCCTCAAATACTTGAATACTTCTGTAAAGACTTGAAATATCTGATTGCAAATGTACTAACTGCGGCTAGGATTGTATTTGCTAAAAATTGGAAAAATGAGAAAATTCCATTGCAGGAAGAAATTATTAAGAAAATATTGGAATGTGCTGAAATGAGTAGATTGACATTTGAAATGAGAGAGCAAGAAGATAAACAATTTTATACAACTTGGGACCTTTTCTATCAATGGTTGGATGATAAAATACAATAATAGAATATCTAGAATGTTAGCTAATAAGGAATATCTTTGTTTTTTCTTTTTCTTTTGTTATTTGACATCACATCTATAAAGTGTTTTTTAGGATAGATTTGGAATGATTATATGATTTGTTATAGAATAAATTACTTAAATTATAGTTATCTCATAAAGTATGAATGAATAAAATTATAGTCAAATGATTTTTTAATAATGATATGAGGGCATATAAGTTTGGATTGATAATTAGTGTTATTATGTAACATAACTATAATTGAGACTACGAAATGAATGCACAAAACTGATGAACCAACCGACACACTGTTTGTATATATGTACGGCCTTGCAACCAAAGCAGAAGGAATGAAAACGGCCTCGGGGCAGCCTCCATCGACCCCACGCTGTAGACATTTTGTGCATTTTAACAAAAGAGGTGGAAAGCTCACTAAGAGTGCATTATTGCGGGCCCTCCCTGACCTAGGTGAGAGAGGCTGCATCAATCTATATAGGCCGAATGTGGGGAAACTAGATCATTTGGGTTTTCTTCCACTAAGGAAAAAAAAAAAAACCAAACCAGGATTTGACAGGAGAAAAAAAAATAATTCCTAGGGTATTTGCTGACTTTCCTTGAACAACTGATAATTACCTAAGCATTAAAACTGCTCATTACTTGAGGAAAGAGATCTCCACAACTAGAGCGAATGCAACCAGAACAGCTCTACAAATGGGTCAGATGAGATTTCTCGAGGGTTGATCACTCGTTTGCAAGAGTCTAGCCCAGGGGTCTTCAAACTTGACAGCTTTAAGACTTGTGGACTTCAACTCCCAGAATTCCTCCTCCTCCAGTCCTGTTAGCTCAGGAATTCTGGGAGTTGAAGTCCACAAGTCTTCAACTGGCCAAGTTGGAAGACCCTTGGGCTAGCTGGATGAAAGGGAGAAATAGATGATTGATAGGATAGATAGAGATGGATGATATAGATCATATAAAGATCTAGATGCAGAACTAGATAGTGTATGGCTGGATGGATGATAGACAGACAGGTGACATAGATTATATAAATATCTAGCCCAGGGGCTTCAAACTTGACAGCTTTAAGACTTGTGTACTTCAACTCCCAGAATTCCTCCTCCAATCGTGTTAGCTCAGGACTTCTGGGAGTTCAAGTCCACAAATCTTACACTTGCCAAGTTGGAAGACCCTTGGGCTAGCCAGACTTGCAAGATATAAGCCAAGGGTCTTACGAGTGTAAGACGTGGATTTCAACTTTTTTTTTATGTCCCGGAATTCCTGCCTTCTTTTATGCAACCACTGATAGAATTTATTTCACGTTTCATAGTACTCAAGATTCCCCCTTATTTTTTTTTAATTCTTCACTTAACACTTTACTTTTGCAAATTAACAGAGTTGGATGGGACCTTGTAGGTCATCTAGTCCAACCCCACCCCACCCACCGCCCAAGCAGGAGACCTTACACCATTCCTGACAGAAGGACCAGCAGCAAGGAAGGTTGTACACTGGGACGGGTCTCGCTTAGCAACGGAAATGCTGGGGGTCAATTGTAAGTCGTAAGTCGAGGACTACCTGTGGTTGGCTCCCTAGGTGGGCAGAGGGGAAAGATCTCCAGGGCATAAAGTCTTGGCTGGATACCAAAGCCCCGCCCCTTGCCCCGCCCCCCAAAGAGGCTCCACCCCTCGCTTTCTTATCAGGCTCCAGCAATCTGAGATGACAGCAGGCGCCCCTGATAATGGGGGGGGAGGGGAGACAGGAGACCCCCCCCACTCGATCCTACCGGCCGATTGCGCAATTCCTGGGGAATGACGTCACCGCCACGCAGAGCCGCCTCCCCAACCACCCAGCAGTCCTGCCCGGGGGCGTGGCCACGCAGGGCGGGGGGGGGCTGTGACGTAAGACGCGCGAAGGGCGAGGCTTCGATTGCGCCAGCCCCTCCCCCGCGAATGCGTCAACCTTTTCGCCCTCTGTGTGAGGGGCGCGGGTAAAGGCGAACCGGTCTCTTTCGTCCCCTCATTCCCCTCGGCCTGAAAAGCACGGGCCGTCCCTTCTTCTCCCGGCCCTTCACTCACCGCGGTCCTTTTCCCTTTCCTTTCCTGCCACGGCCGCTCGGCGAGGCTCCTCTTTTCTCCCACCGCAGGACCACTTCCGGTCGGGTGGCCTCACGCACTTCCGGCGAAGAGAGCCTTCCCCCCCTTCAACGGCCGGAGTTAACCTCGCCGAAACGAGAATCTCGCGCAGGCGCCGTTGGGAAAGATTAGCAAGGGCCGGGAAGGGAAAGGAGGCGGCGCCTTTTCTGCTGCGCGCGCATACCCGGGTGTGTGAAAAAAAGTAGATGGCGACGGCACTGCGCAGGCGCCAGGGGCGTTATGGTGGTTATACTCTGCAGTCGTGGAGTCCCCAATTTTCCCCTTAGCGGCTCGTTAATATTCATAATTAGGAGGAAATTATTTTGCGGGGAGAAATAAGGCGCGTCGTATATAGGATGAGATTTGCTAGGTGCCCTGTCCCTTTGGATGGGCCTCTTGCAATAAGCCGCTTTCCCCATTGCAAAACCTGCTTGGGGGGGTTGGACTAGATGACCTCGAAAGTCCCTCCCAACTCTTGTTTATTGTTTTGGAGCGTTCTCACTGGCAACACGGGCACGCTTCACCTTCAGGCAGTGCATCTGCTGGCGGGCAAGTGGCCAGAGGGGGGAGGAAATCAGAAGGGATGATGGGGCAGCCTCAGGTAGTCCTCGACTTACAACCGTTCGTTTAGTGACCCGTTCAACATTACAATGGCACTCCCCAAAAAAGGGACTTGAGATCTATTTTCCCACTTAAGGGTGAAATTCCAGCAACCTGGAATTAAGAAGAACTTCTTAACAATGAGAAGGGGAGGGGGGGGCGTTGGACTAGAAGGCCACAAAACATGATGACGTCTCACACATATCCAGGGCACTGCAACCGTCAAAAATACGAGTCAATTGTTGAGCATCCAAATTTTGACCATGTGACTACGGGGATGCTACAACGGTTGTAAGGTGAAAAACAGCCCTTAGTGACTTTTTCCAGTGCCTTTGTAATCATGAACGGTCACTAAATAAATGGTTGTAAGAATAGAATAGAATAGAATAGAATAGAATAGAAAATAGAATGGAATGGAATAGAATAGAATATGGAATAGAATAGAATAGAATAGAATGGAATGGAATAGAATATGGAATGGAATAGAATATGGAATGGAATAGAATAGAATAGAATAGAATAGAATAGAATAGAATAGAATAGAATAGAATAGAATAGAATAGAATAGAATAGAATAGAATTTTTTATTGGCCAAGTGTGATTGGACACATAAGGAATTTGACTTTGGTGCAAATGCTCTCAGTGGGCATAAGAAGAGATACATTCGTCAAGAGTAAAGAATCATAAGGTCCAACAATAATAGTCACAGGGTACAATAAGCCATCAAATCATACTAGGAAACCGTCAATATAAATCGTAAGGATACAAGCGATAAAGTTACAGCCATACAGTCACAAGTGGGAGGGGATGGGTGATGAGTGATGAGAAGATTAATAGTAGTAGTGCAGACTTTGTAAATAGTTGGACAGCGTTGAGGGAATTATTTCTTTAGCAGAGTGATCGCGTTCGGGGGGAAACTCCCCTTGTGTCTAGTTGTTCTGGTGTGCAGGGCTTTATAGCGTCATTTTGAGGGTAGGAGTTGAAATAGTTTATGTCCAGGATGTGAGGGGTCTGTAGATATTTTCACAGCCCTCTTTTTGAGTCCTGCAGTATATACAGGTCCTCAGTTGAAGGCAGGTGGGTAATAATTGTTCTTTCTGCAGTCCTAATTCCTCTCTGGAGTCTGTGTCTGTCCTGTTGGGTTGCAGAACCAAACCGGACAGTTATGGATGTGCAGATGACAGGCTCAGTAATTCCTCTGTAGAACTGGATCAGCAGCTTCTTGGGCAATTTGAACTTTCTGAGTTGGCGCAGAAAGAACCTTCTTCGTTGGGCTTTTTTGATGACGGTTTTGATGATGGGTGTCCATTTTAGGACTTGTGATATGATAGAACCTGGACATTTGACGGTCTCTACTGTTGATACTGTGTTGTTTGTTTGTTTGTTTATTTTTTTGTCAAGCGATTATAAGATAACAGGTATAAATAAAAACATAGTTCCGAATACATGAAATGGGTACATATAAGAAAAATAAAAAGAAACAATAGGACAGGGACGGTGGGCATGTTGGTGCACTTATGCACGCCCCCTGCAGACCTCTTAGGAAAGGGGTGAGGTCAACAGTAGACAGTCTGAGGTTAAAGTTTTTGGGGTTTGGGGAAGAAACCACAGAGTTAGGTAGAGGATTCCAGGCATTGACGTAGTATTGTAAGAGGTGCTTGTATGGGAGGGCTAAGTCAAGGACTCTCCATAAAATGAGGAGGAAGCAGTGCCCTTTTTTTTAAAGCTTAAAATATTGGCTTGAATTCAAGTCAAAAGGAGGCTCAAGTTGTTGTTACCGCTGCGGTTTCTCTCAGCCGAGTTTTCCTCAAAAGGTTACAAGTAGTCCTCCATTTACAATCACAGTTGGGCTCAAAATTGACGTTGCTAAGTGAGCAATTTGCTTAGGTGAGTTTTTGTCCCATTTTACAATTTTTCTTGCTACAGTTGCTAAGGGAATCCCTGCATTTGCTAAGTTACTAACCTGGTGGTTAAGTGAATCTGGCTTCCCCATGGACTTTGCTTGTCAGAAGGTCGCAAAAGAGGGAATCACGTAACCGTCATAAATGTGAAGCAGTTGCCAAGCATTGAAATGTAAATCACGTGACCATGGGGATGATGGCTGCAGTGGTCACAGCTCCGAAAAAAAACCGGTCGTGAGTCCCCTTTCTGGCAGTGCAGTTGTAACTTTGAACGGGCGTTAAATGAATGCTGCAAGGCGAGGACTGCCTATATTTGATGGATTAAATCTAGGCTCCCCCACAGCTTTTGATAAATGGCCCTAAATCAACATATTTTCAAATGGGAATTCCAGCAAGGAGGTAGCTGTGCAGCTAATTTAAGCCAGAGTTAAATCGGCTTCGAGCCTTAATAATCCTCGACGTGTTTGTTCAGAAGATAGTCACGCTATACGGTCTAATCTTTTTAAAGTATTGTTAAAGTTCGTGGTAATCCTAGCCTGGAGCCCTTTGGAATGCAGTGGCATTTAACGTCTGATTAAATCTGATTAAATTTCTAATGCCGTGGTGTAGATCTAGAATCACTGGGGATCCTGTTAACACGGCCTTCACTTTCCACGTTTTCAAGCTAAATGGGGCAGGCCTGGGCTTTTAATAATCATCTCACTTTTCCCAAACTTCTTTTATTTAGTCTAATGAAAAGAAGGAGCAGGGGACACGTGGTAGCAGCGTTCCGATGTCTCGGGGGCTGCCCCAAAGAAGGGGGAGTCCAGCTGTTCTCCAAAGCCCCTGGAGGGCAGGACAAGAAGCAATGGGTGGAAAAGTAAACAAGGAGAGAAGCAACCTAGAACTAAGGAGGAATTTCCTGAACATGAGAACAATGAAGCAGTGGAACAAATTGCCTCCAGAAATTGTAAATGCTCCAACGCTGGAAGTTTTTAAAAAGATGTTGGATAACCATTTGTCCGAAGTGGTGTAGGGTTTCCTGCCTAGGCAGGAGACTAGAAGATCACCAAAGTTCCTTCCAATGCTATTATTCTGTTCTATTCTTTCTATTCTATTCATTCCATTCCTATATTCAATTCTCTTCTCTTTCTATATTATCCTATATTCTATTCTATTCTATTCCATTCTCCTGTTCCATTCCATTCCTTATTCTATTCTATATTCTATTCCATTCCATTCCTATATTACCTTCTCTTCTCTTTTCTCTTTCTACATTATCCTATATTCCCTTCCCTTCCCTTCCCTTCCCTTCCCTTCCATTCTATTCTATTCTATTCTATTCTATTCTATTCTATTCTATTCTATTCTATTCTAATGTTTTATTCCATTCCATTCCTATATTATCTTCTCTTTTCTCCTTCTATATTTTCCTATATTCTATTCTATTCTATTCTATTCTATTCTATTCTATTCTATTCTATATTCCATTCCATTCCATTCTTAACTTCTCTTCTCTTTTCTCTTTCTACATTTTCCTATATTCTATTCTGTTCTGTTCTATTCTAATGTTCTATTCCATTCCATTCCCTATTCTATTCTATTCTATTCTATTCTATTCTATTCTATTCTATTCTATATTCCATTCCATTCTTAACTTCTCTTTTCTCTTTCTACATTTTCCTACATTCTATTCTGTTCTGTTCTGTTCTATTCCATTCCATTCCTTATTCTATTCTATTGTATTCTATTCTATTCTATATTCTATTCCATTCCATTCCTATATTCTCTTCTCTTTTCTCTTTCTACATTTTCCTATATTCTATTCTATTCTATTCTATTCTATTCTATTCTATTCTATTCTATTCTATTCTATTCTATTCTAATGTTCTATTCCATTCCATTCTATTCTATTCTATTCTATTCTATTCTATTCTATTCTATTCTATATTCCATTCCATTCCATTCTTAACTTCTCTTCTCTTTTCTCTTTCTACATTTTCCTATATTCTATTCTGTTCTGTTCTATTCCATTCAATTCCTTATTCTATTCTATTCTATTCTATTCTATTCTATTCTATTCTATTCTATTCTATTCTATTCTATTCTATTCTATTCTATTTCTATTCTAATGTTCTATTCCATTCCATTCCTATATTATCTTCTCTTTTCTCTTTCTATATTTTCCTATATTCTATTCTATTCTATTCTATTCTATTCTATTCTATTCTATTCTATTCTATTCTATTCTATTCTATTCTATTCTTTCCTATTTCTATTCCATTCCATTCCATTTCTTGGCTTGTTTTGCCCTTCAGGATGCTCATCCATGGAATCCTTCCCAAACTCTCTCTAAATCTATTGAAATCGGCCCTCTTAAAGGCCCAAACTCTAGTCTGGCTTTGGTCTACTGCTCGTAGTTGCATAACGTTGAATTCCAGTGTAGGTAAGTCCTCAACATACAACCGCAATTGAGGCCCCCGCCCCCAGAAAAAAACCTGGGGTGTTTTTTTTTCTGGGTTTTTTTTTTCCAGGCCTTCCCATTTCTATGTTGACCCTTCTTAAAAAGTGTCCAAACACCTTAAATCCGGCTCAAACATTGAGATATTTCGGAACATATGACATCCGTCTCTCCAGGGCTTATTTTCTTCTTAAGTTTCAGGTGTTTTTTCTCCTTTCAGGATCTTTGATTCACTCCGTTTTTGTTATTCTTCCTTACAGTTACAAAGCAATTTGGAGAGTTACTTTACAACTGGCGTGGATTCTTCTCATTTCTTTTTTCTTTTTTGAGTACTGCAGCATCACCTACAAGTTAAAATCCCAACCACTACCCGGTATAAAACATAATTATGTGCGTTGACATATATTTCCATCAGAAACGTCTCTGCCTTTAGTATACAGGTAGTCTTTGACTTATAACTGTTCATTTAGTGACTGTCCAAAGTTATAACGGCACTGAAAAAAGGGACTTATGACTGTTTTTCACAGTTGCAACCTTTGTAGCATTCCAACGATCACGTGATCCAAATTCAGGCGCTTGGCAACTGGCATGTACTTATGACTGTTGCTGTGTGCCAAGGTCTCGTGATCTTCTGACAAGCAAAATCAACGGGGAAAACAGATTCATTTAACTTATTGACAACTGCAGTGATTCACTTGTTGTGGTTTGCCAGCAACAAGTGCAGACAGCTGAGGTCTCGGAGAGCGAGGACTCAGGTGAGGGACCTGCGTGCGATGCAGGGATGGGGCCAGGACCATCAAGGTGTGGAAGGCTGCCTTCGGAGATCGTGGAGACTGGCATAAGTGAGGAAGAGGCCCCCGAGGAGCCTGTGCCCAGTGTGCATGCGCGCAGGTCTGCTTGAAGGAAAGAGCAGCTGCAGCAATATAGGCGACTCGGGAGTAAGGCTGCAAGGTAATGGCCCCTCCCTTAAGAGATAAAAGCCAGCTGAGAAACCGGAGCTCTTTGCAGGAAGCAAAGACGTTTTTGCACTCGAGCCTTGTCGACGTTCGGAATATCTTGGTTGGTGTTTGGAGACATTTTGTGTTTGAAATATTTCTTAGTAACTTTTATCTCGTGTTCTTGGCAGCCTCGCACCACGTTGGCAAGGCTTGTTCTTATCAGAGACAATTAGTTTGAAACAGCCTTTTCACCGGGAAGGAACGGAGTAAAGTATCATTCAAAGGTTTTGTTGTTACCTCCATTTCCTGTTTGTTTCCTTGGAACCAGGTTTTCGGTCAGAACATCACTTAACAGCTGTGGCAAGAAAGGTCGTACAACGAGGGCAAAACTCACTTCACAAATGTCTCAGTTAGCAACAGAAATTTTGGGCTCTGTGTGGTCATAAGGATGAGGAGAGCATTCGCCAGGTAAAACCAAATAGATAATATTAGGGGAAGCTTTTCCTGTTGAACTTCCTGCCAAGGGTACATGACCTCTATTTGAACATCAAAGCACATCTTTGAAAGGGTTCCGAAATGGACTCTTTTTTCCAAGTTTTCTGTTCTTATCAGCAGAGAGGCAGACCGAGGAAGGCCAAGCTAATAAATAACCAGAATCAATCACTTTTTCTTTTTTTTTTCAGTGTTCTCCAGAACAAACATTCCACATTTACAATCCAAGGTTTACATTTCGATGCCTAAATTGGCAGGACAAAAATTCTTTCGGTAAATACCGCTGTCGGTTTTTGTTTAAAAAAAAAAACACCGAATTACAATCTAATTTAGCTGAAAGTTATCCCGGCGTCTAGGAAGTCTCACCCCTGTTGACTTTTAGCTCAATAATTTACGAACGTTAAAAAAAATAAAAATAAAAACCACTCCTTTAACAAATTTAGAAGTCAGGTTTTCCGAGCAAGATGACTTTCCCCCCCAAAAAAGGCTCTACTAAGAGGCATGACTAAAATAACGTGGAAATTGATGACAGGCTCATTAATTAAATCCGCTGTTTAACAAAGGCCTTAATTGGCCTGTGACAAGTTCCCAGAATAAGTGCAGTGAGGAGTCTATATTGCTCATCTTTTTAAATTAATGCTGCTTCCTCTCTGTGTTTGAATACAGCATATATAAATACTAGCAAAGGTGCCCATGCTTCGCTAGGAAACTATGCGGTCTGGCTTAGTTTTTGGGGAGGAAAATAAGGAGGGAAAAACGCTGCCTCTGCCTACCAGCCTCTATCAGTATTCATCTGGCTAGCGTCCTGTCAATGTTTGAGAGAGTTGAGGGCTGTTTGGAAACTGAAAGAGTATTTGCTGTGTGAGCAAGGAGACAGCAAGGAGCCTGGGCGTGGCTTAGCTCAACTGTTCTGGACTAAAACTGGTGGCTGCTGTGAAAGTGAAACTCCTCTGCTTGTGTTTTGCATTTGGAAGAGATTTCTTTTCAGGTGTGGAGGGGGAGTAGAACTCCTTAGCATCAGAGCGTAGTAATAATAATAATAATAATAATAATAATAATAATAATAATAATAATATAGGAAATACTCTAAATGCTCTGATGGTCATTTGGAAAAAAACTTTCTTAGTGAGCCCCTAGAAGCCAAGAGGAACATAGATGCCCAAATTTCAAGTTTGTGGCCTTTACGGTTCTGGAGATTTTGTGATGATGCGTGAGGGGCATTCCGCTTTTATATAGATAGATATTTTATTTATTATCTGTGAAGTTGTCACAGTAGTAACTGCGAGAGGGACGCCCGGGGTCCTTTAACTGCCCCAAATGTACTCCCATTCTCCAAATCGCCCTAAGCGGGGTTCCCCGGCCCTTTTGGACCAGCCGAGAGGGTGCGTATCTCCCACTCAGGCCCTGCCCAAGACTTTTCCCCCATTGCTGGAGCTTCAGGCTTCCCCCCAAGATCCAAATCGTCTCCTTGTTCCGTCGAGGGCATGGCAGGATGGTGGAAGATCTGGCAGCCTCCCTTTCTAACCCTGCCCAGAGCTTTCCAGCAGGCAGGTGTTCACCGGGTGAAGCTCCTCCAAGTGCTGGAGTTACAGCGGAGGCTCCTTCCAAACTCCCTCTCTCTTGCCTCATCGATGATCTGGGCATGGCATCCTTCCCTTCTGCCCCTGCCCAAGACTTTGTGGCAGGCGGTGGATGTTCAACAGGGAAAGCTTCCCCAATGGCTGGATTTCAGCAGAGGCTCCCTTCGAGAGCCGAAGGACTTCCTCGCCCCATGGATGCTCCAGGTGTGGCAGGGTAATGGAAGAGGGTCTTCCCGTAGCCCTCTACCCAAATTAAGCCCTTGCCTCTAAAACAGGGGTCGCCAACCTTTTGCACCTCAGGGACCATCATTTTGCAACCCGCGGACCAGAGACCCTGGGAAAATGCCCCCCAAAATAGTCTGCAGGAAAATTCCCCACCCCATTTTCCTACTGTTCAATCATTCTTTATTTGGGATCGCAGTATACCAGCTCCAGCTCCGTTCTCAGGGGGAGAGAGAGAGAGAGAGAGACTTTTGGCTTCATGCAAGGAAAACAGCAGAAGCCGCAGAAGTCTTTCTTTCTCTCCTCCAAACTCCGCCAGAAACGAGTCTTTGCCGGCTCAGCCTCTTGGAGCAGGAGGCCTTGCAGGGTCCCA
Source organism: Pseudonaja textilis (assembly GCF_049901715.1). Classification (NCBI taxonomy): domain Eukaryota; kingdom Metazoa; phylum Chordata; class Lepidosauria; order Squamata; family Elapidae; genus Pseudonaja; species Pseudonaja textilis. The sequence continues at coordinate 2,430,821 of NC_141995.1, forward strand.
AAGACTCATTTCTGGCGGAGTTTGTGGGATTTAGAAAGAAAGACTTCGGCTGCTTTCCTTGCGTGAAGCCAAAAGCAGAAGAAAGAAGCGGAAAGAAGCAGCCCGGTGGCCAGGCCAGGCGCGTGGGGTGAGAGGGGCAAGTTCCCCCCCTCTGCCCTTTCCCCCCCTCTTCTCACTACTTCATAGTGTTTGCAATGCAAGCGACGCAAGCCTTGTGTTCCCGCGGGCCATGTGGGCGGCGCAGCTTTGTATTCCCACACAGCCTGGAGTAATTGCTTTGGGGCGGGGGTGGACATTTCTCTGCGGACCACCCAAATTTTCTCACGGACCACCAGTGGTCCCTGGCCTACTGGTTGGCGACCACTGGACTAGAGCCCCTTCCAACTCTTGTTCCATTACTCCGTTCTAGTCTTTTCCAGGTGTTCCAGAAGTGGTTTGCCGTTGCTTCCTTCTTAGGGCTCAGAGAGAAGGACTGGCCCAGCAGCTTCCATTTCTAAGGCGGGACTGGAACTCGCTGTATCTGTATTTTGATTTTCAGGAATATCAACGCTGCCATCTCTTTTATACCTTTTGAAAGGAGAGTCTTGTTCCATTTGTTTTTTTTTTTTCCACCTTGATTAAAAATCTTTTCAGAGCCAGGTGGCGATTAAGACAGATCAGTACACATATAATGTATTTATATAGAGACTGTATATATTTATATGTTACAAACGTATATACACAATACTTCTATATAGCTTTGTGTGTGTGTGGGTGTGTATATACACACACCCACACATATACATATATATTTAAATTATCAATTTAAAAAACCTTGGAAGGCAATAGCTGTTTTCGTCTTTAGACGAGGGACGAAAATTGAATTGTGCCATAGGTTTAAGCAACTCTTTAAAAAGTGTTCTTTGTTATACAAAAAGACCGTGACTTTCTTTTATTAAATGCAAACGATCAGAAAGGCAAAGTCGATCAAAGAAAGTTTGAATGCAAAAACTAGATAAGAGAATTCTTTTTTTAAAAAAAAATTTTTTTATCGTTTTTAATTCTCTTTTATTTTTCCCTTTTGAGAAGAATGAACTCGCCTCAAAAGATAGTTCCAAAAAGAAAAAAAATCAACGGTCGAGTATGAGCAAAAAAAAAAAAAAAAGGATAAACAGTTTTGATTCGAGACGCCCATCTGAAAATTCGCAATAAGAGCAGAAAAAAAAAAAAACCCGGTTGAGGCTTTTGATTAAATAAGGTTATAAAAGAACATCAAGGCCATTTTGCTTCCAAACTACAGGCAGTCCTTGACTTACAACGGTTCACTTAGTGGCCGAAGTTGCAGCGCCACCGGAAAAAAGTGAACGATGACCATTTTTCACGTTTACGACCACAGCAGCATTCCATGGCCCACAATGCAATGCGCCGCGCCTCCCCTGCGCATGCACAAACAACACCCGCACCCTGCCCCTTTACTTACCCTGGGCAGGCGTGCACCTCCCAGCTGATTTTTGGCCCGTTTGAGGCAGTTTTCGCCCTCCTGGAGGCTCGAGGGAAGCCTTTGTAGGCCGAAAAACAGGCCCGTTTTGGCACTTCTGGTATTTCCAGAAGGCCCGTTTTCAGCCTCCTGAGGCTGCAAGAGGCTTCGCTCGCACCTCCAGGAGGGCGAAAACGGCCTCAAACAGGCTGAAAATCAGCTGGGAGGCGCACGCATGTGTAGCGCAGGTAAGTTTGGCTGGGGCTCGCGCGCCCACACAGATGGCTCCGCGGGCCACCTGTGGGATGCGTGCCATAGATTCGCCATCACAGGTATACGGTCTCCTGCCTGAGCAAGGGGGCTGGACTAGAAGACCTCCAAGGTACCTTCCAGCTCCATTCTGATTCAATCTACCAAAGCCCAACAAGATTATGAACCCAGAGAGAGGAAACAACCTAAACAGAAAAGAATTTGTCTTTTTGTAATGCTGGAATAATCCAGGATGACTTTGGTACCGTATGAACCTCAAAATTTTGAGAATTTGGCAAGATGTCCTTTGATAATCCAAAACTTTGTTGTGGAGTTTTCTGCTCTTACTGCACAACGTAGTAGTTACTGCTCACAGATATATATTTTTCCCCCGCCCTCTCTTTATATACTTCTTTTTTGCTTTAATCATCACATAAACAGATACAAGAGAGTATTTACATCCAAGTAACTTGCTTCTGTATAATTTCAGCAGCATTAATTAGTAAATTCTTCTCTTTGCGTTTCCATCTATATTCATTTCCACTTACAGGCAACCTATCCATCGGTTTGCCTTGGTCTCGGATGGAAGGTTCTGTGCTCAATTTAAAGAACGGCAGATCGTCTCTAAAAACTAAGACAGCATATGTATAGATTTATAATATATATGTATGTTTTCTCTTACCAGGCGAGGTACAAAAAAAAAGTGCCTTTTTAAAAAAAAAATCTGATAAATGTCTTCCCACAGGCAAGACAAGTCAGTTTACGAAAAGACCTGACAGTCTTTTGAGTCACTCAACACAAAAATAAAGGAAAGGAAAAAGGAGGGAAAGGAAAAGAGAGGAGAGGAGGAAGAGGAAAGAAAAGAGGAAGGAGAGAAGGGGAAGAGGAAAGGAGAGAGGAAGAAGAAAGGAAGAGGAAGAACAGAGGAGATGAGGGAAGAAGAGAGAAAGAAGGGGGAAGAGGAATAAGGGAAAGAAGAGAATTGAGAGGAAGAAGAGAGGAGAGGAAGAGGAAGGAGAGGAAATGAGGAAGAAGAAGAGAAGAAGTGGAAAAGAGGAGAGGAGGAAGAGGAAAGAGGGGAAAAGAGAGAAAATAGAAAAGAACAAAAAACAATAGAAAACCAAAATGGAATAGAATGGGAGAGAGAGGAGAGAATAGAAAATAGTAGAAAACAAAAATGGAATGGAATAAGAGAAGAGAAAATAGAAAATACAATAGAAAATGGGAATGGAAGAGAAGAGAAAATAGAATAGAAAACAGAAATGGAATAGAGGAAAGAGAAATCTTGGTTGATACAAATACACACAGAACTTAACATCTTGGGAACAAGAGATGGCAATTTTGCAGGGGGTTGTAGGTTAAAAAATCATTTTTCTGTGCGGTAAAGAGAGAAGCTTCCTTCTTGCCCCTTAAAACTAGAAGTCTGGGCGTAGCTTTTTTTAAACTCCTAGCAAATCCAACTGGTTTTAGATGCAGGGGAGTGATCACAGGTACTCCTTGACTTACAACCGTCGGCTTAGTGACCGTTCGAATTTGCAATGTTACTTGGAAAAACTGACTTAGGACTGGTTCTCATGCCTACGACTTATGTCGTAGCATCCCTGCGGGCACAGGATCAAAATTTGGGCAACGGGCACGGTCGTATGATCAGAATTTGCATCCTTCCCAGCCAGTTTTCTGACTAGAAAAGTCAGGTGGGGGAAGCCAGATTCGCGGAACGGCCTCACAATTTGCTGAACAGCTGTGGCGCCAAAGGTCATAAAACAGGGCAAAGCTCACTTAACAGCGGCCTCGCTTAGCCATGGAAGTTTTGGACTCAATCGTGGTCATAAATTGAAGGCTACCGGTATAGAAATAAGAGAAAACGTGATAAAACCAGCTGTCAAACTCATAAAATGTTTCTCTGGTCTTTTTAGGGGTGCCAACAGAAAGGGAGGGGGGAGCAGTGCAGCAGCTTGGAAACCGAAAGTGCATTCCATAAATGTTTTCAAAGATAGCAACTAGGTGACCGAAGTTTCTGCCGCGCAAATATCTAACTGGAGAGCATGATTGATGACTCTGGGCTATGGAGGTGTCCCATTGGAGAATATGAATTAAGATACACCCAGGGGTGCAAGGGGGAAAACAAGGGTCAAAGGTGGCAATGAATTACGTGTTTCAGTCGGCTACACCCAGGCAGTGCCGGACATGTTAACTCCCAATAAATCGTTCTGCAGTTTTGGAAGTTTGGCTCAAGACTCATGATTTAAATGGGGGGAATTGCCGGAATCCTGACAGCTAGCTTTCTCTAGAAGGTTATCTTCTCTAATTCCAACTCAACCAGGGTATCTCATCGAAGTTGTCTTCCTGACAACTAGTTTACACCTGGATCTTCTTATCGATCAGCAAGATTGGAATCCTGACTCTTGAGAACATCTGTCCACCGGCTCTCAGCGGGGGCCAAAATTTGTCCCACTTTAGGAGCTGAATTCTAGAACTTCTCTTCCATTTTAGCCTCTTTCTCCTCGCTCGTCCCATCCTCTCTTCCTTCCGTAGTTCAGTTCCGTTCTTGGTGGGACGAATTGAAAACAGGAACGAAGCACAGGTAGTCCTCAACAGCGGTGGGCATTCAATTTTTTTGTAACTACCGGTTCTGTGGGCGTGGTCAGGTGGACATGTGACTGGGTGGACATGACTTAAAAAAAAGATTCTTTCACAGGACACACACACACACACATACCCCGCACCCTGTTTTTGACCTACTGGTCACCACACTATAAGGAAGATGTTGAGACTCTAGAAAAAGGGCAGAGAAGAGCAACCAGGAGGATGAGGAGACTGGAGACTCAAACCTACAACGAATGGTTGCAGGAACTGGGAATGGCTAGTCTAGTGAAGAGAAGGACCAGGGGAGACAGGAGAGCATCTTCCAGTATGTGAGGGGCTGCCACAGGGAGGAAGAAAGGGGTCAAGCTATTTTCCAAGACACCTGAAGGCCAGACAAGGAATAATGGATGGAAACTGAACAAGGAGAGATTCAACCTGGACATAAGGAGGAATTTTCTGACAGTGAGAACAATCCACCGATGGAATGGAAGTTGCTTTCAAAAGTTGTGGGAGCTTCCTCCCTGGAGGCTTTCAAGAAGAGACTGGACTCCCATCTGTCAGAAATGGTGTAGGGTCTCCTGCTTGGGCAGGGGGTTGGACTAGATGACCTACAAGATCCCTTTCAACTCTGATTATCTGTTATTATCTGATAGGGAAGCCTCCTGGGTGGTGAAAAATTTTGAAGCCGTCCGAGGGAAGTACAACAGCGAAGAACGGGATCAGCCGTGCCGCGTGATTTAGATTGGCTAGAAAGCAAGAACTCCGACAATTTCCTGCTTTCTAGCTGATCTAAATCTTGCGGCACACCTGATTGTTGCCCTAGCTGATCGTCTGAAATATCGGGTTGGTCTGAACCGGTAGCACTTTTTTTTTTTTTTATTACTAGTTCAGGTGAACTGGGCCGAACCGGCAGCATTTCATCTCTGGTCCTCAATTTCCAAGAGTTTAATTTAGTGATTGTTCAAAGTGGAGGAAAGGACTTCTGACTTTTTCACACTTACGACCCATCTCAGTGTTTGGACATTCGACAACTGGTTCGTATTTATGACCGTGACAGTGTCCCCGGGGATCATGGTGATTCCCCTTTGGTATCCCTTAGGACAAGCAACATCAATGGGGAAAGCCAGATTCGCTTAACGACCATGTTAACCAATTTTAACATCTGCAGCGCTTCTCTTTAACGGTTGTGGCAAGAAAGGTCATAAAAAGGGGTTAAAACTCCCTCTTTGTCAAGGGAGTTTGTAAGTAAGTAACTGTCTTACTTAGCAACCGAAATGTTGGGCCCAGCTGCAGTCGTAAGGCAAGGACTACCTGTAGAGAATCTTAAAGGCCACTCGTCTGTAAGGGGTTAGGGTTAGAATTAGGCTGCACTCTCCACCACCACCGTCTCTACGGGACGGTTTGGGTTCTCATGGACCGTCCAGCTGCGGCGGTATCGACGCCAGTTCTGGAGCCCCAGAATCGCTCGTCGTATCGTCGCGACGTCAGCCCTCCCCACCAAAACACCAATTTTGGATCCGCAACCTTCACCTGCAATGAAGACCTTGCCAACAGCAAATCAGGAACATGACATGGGAGAGAGGGAGGATTGTACAAGAGCTACAACCGAGGAGACTAAGATACTTCCTGAACTCCCACACTTCTCACTAGCTCCCATCTTTGGTCTAGAGGACCTCAGCATACCCCACAATTATATGACAGTGCCAGATGGACCCAGTCACCACCATCCATTGATGGTTGGGGTCAGGGTTGCTTCCGAACCTAAGATTGCTCTGAAAGGATTCCAATGATGTCCTTTAATTTCCGGCAGGCTTTAAAAAAAAAACGCCTTTTGAGGTATCCTATAGTCGAAGACTACTTTTAAACATCTCCATAACTAGGTAGGGTTCCTCTCAATGAACCTTGGGGATGGTGGTTCTCTTAGAGAAACGTGGTATTCTTTGGGAGACACCGCCTTCTCCCGGAGTGATGGAAGTTAAGGGTTTCACAGAGGGAGAGGGAGAGGGAAGGGCAAAGGAGGAAGTGGGCGAGAATAATCCCACCTGCCAGGAGTTCAGAGGCTCAAGAGAATATCTGTAGCCATGGGTTGAAATGAGGAGTCCTTGGGGCTGTCTGAGCTTGGCTGTTTCCTTGCAGATGTTTCATGACCCAAGTTGGTAACGTTATCAGTGGTGGAAGGGAGCGGGCTTGCAAAGAAGAGGGAAGGAAGGAAGGAAGGAAGGAAGGAAGGAAGGAAGGAAGGAAGGAAGGAAGGAAGGAAGGAAGGAAGGAAGGAAGGAAGGAAGGAAGGAAGGAAGGAAGGAGTGGGGTTATGCAGGGAAGGGAAGAAGGCAGCTTTGGGCTCCTTGGTGCTCTCTGAGCTTGGCTGTTTTCTTGCAGACGTTTTATGACCCAGCTAGGTAACATCATCAATGCTAGAAAGGAGTGGGGTTTACTCTCTGTTTATATACAAGTTAGTATTAGTGGAAGTATTCTAGGTAGTTCCTTGATTAGGCTGTCGTTTATTGTTAGTTTGTTTGTCCGAATTGTTAGTTCCTTGACTGGGGTACATTGTTTGCTTCTTGATGGTTTGTCTGGTATTAATCTTGGGTTTTAATCTCTGCTTTATCTGGGTGATGTTTGCCGGTGAGGGCGTGTTTTGGTTTCCCTTTGGGCTTTTTGATTGTCTCTTTTGAATGGCATGTAAATGTTCTTTATCCCTATGTGTCTGTTGATGGCTGATTCGTCTGAGTGTCCAGCTTCAAGGAATTCTCTAGTATTTATGGGCTTAACTTGGTCTAGGATGATCACACTTTCCCAACGATAGTTTGAGCTGTCCACATGTAGGAGTTTTCCTCATGCCTGTTTATCCTACAAAGCACTGATGTTCCCTAGTTGGGTCACGAAACGTCTGCAAGGAAACAACGAAGCTCAGAGAACAACCAGGACCCCACGGAGCTAAACACGCCATATGAAGAATTTGAGAAGTGCATCGTCTAATGGAGTCATAACAGAAACCGCGTCAACTCAAAGCCCAACACAACAACGCACAAGAACTCCTGATGTCAAAAATCATCCCCGGAACACAAAAGTACACCTGTGGCTTTCCCCACCCCTCACCCCCACCCCGTAAAAAGTTAATTTGTAGAGCACCAAAGTGTATTTTGAGGGGCCAAGTGCAAAGATTTATGCTGCTGGTTACGTCACATATTCTACTTGGGAAGATCTCCAGGCACCATAATTAGAAAGAAAGAAAGAAAGAAAAAATTGTACTCAAAAATGCCTTGTGTTTCTTCCCTTAGATTTCCGTGGACTCTATCCTTTCCAGTCTGGATGGAGTCCACGTTTTTTTCTCCTCCGCGTGGGAGAGGCTGGTGGCCTTGTTGGCCATCTCGTTCAGCTTGTGCTCCAGGAGTTGGTTCTTCTGATACATCTCTACATAGTTCAACTGCAGTTGCTTCTGGTACTTGATGACTTTCTCCTTCTCCTCCTGCCACGTGCAACGTTCCTCCTCGAAGTCCAGCACCTGCTGCTGCCGCGACTGGCGCTCGGCGTTCAACTCCGCCTGGAGCCTCTCCACCTCCCTCTTCAGGGCGTGAAGGCTCTCCTCGCTCTGCCGTTTCATCTTGGCCTCGTCGCTCTCGCAAGCCAAGGGGTCCCGCGCCAGCTTCTCGGGGAGCTCCGACGGGACGTGGTTCGGGGGTCCCCCCAGGTGAGCCAAGGTCTGCTTCAAGCCGGAGACTTCCAGCTCGCACTGGCTGAGCTTCTCCCTCAGCATCTGGACCTCCGCCATCTTGAGCTGCAGCTCGTTCTCGCAGAAGTCCAGGCTGACGCTTTTGGTGCCGTAGGAGTCTTTCAGCGTCAAGATCTGCTCTTCCTTCTCTCGGAGGAAGCTCTTGCCTTCCTTGAGTTGGGTACGCAGCCCAACAATCTCGTTCAGCTTTTGGGAGACGTCAGCCTGGGAATCCTTCAGCTGTTGCTTCAGCAGGGAGATCTCACCTGCCTTTTGGCACACCTAGAAGAGAGAGAGAGAGAGAGAGTCACATCAGGTAACCTCTTCAACAAAGCCGGTTACCGCGCACGACCAAATGCAGTCTCAGAGCTGTGCAAGAAACAAACTGAGCCCTTGGGGAGTCCTACAATCGCCTGGTAGGCCGCCCCAAAGGTGTTTTTTTTCTCCCCCCCAAGAGGCACTTTCTGGTTTTTCTTTGAAGACATTTTGCTTCTCGTCCAAGAAGCTTCCTCAGCTTCTTGGATGAGGAGAGATAGCCTTCTACAGCATTTTCTCCATTTTCACCGGCAGGAAGGTGTTGTTGTGGAATCGGACAGTGGGGAAGAACGGGGACCAGTCTGGGAGTCTGGAGAGGACTCGGATGAGGGCCCTGCATTCAATGCAGGGATGGGGCCAGGACCATCTGGGAGTGGGGTGCTGCCTCCGGAGCCTGGCAGCAACGAGGCAGAGGACCCAGGGGAGCCTGTTCCCAGTGCGCCCATGCGCAGAGCTGCTAGAAGGCGAGAGCAACTGAAACTAAAGGGACCCCTCCCATAAGGGATAAAGGACAGGCAAAGGTGACGAAACCTTTGCAGGAAGCAAAGTCGTTCGTTCGGTTCAGACTCATTCTTGAAGCTCTTTGTATTTCGGCTGTTTTTTTTTCCCTAGTTCATTGGACACTTCTGTTATTGGCAGCACTTCACAGGGAAGAAAGGTGAGTGCTTATCTCGAGGGACTGTTTTGAGATTCATTACCAACTGGGAATAAAAACAATTCCCAGCATTGCAATAAAATAAGTCTTGTTTTTAAAATAAACATAACCGTAATTACAGTCTAGGAAGCCTTGGTCAGAGCAGCTGTCGTGGCTGAAAACGGGGCCTGAGGAGGCCATATGTGGCTCTCCCAAGTTCTGTTTTCGCTGACAGAGGCACCGCGGGACAATGCTTTGCTGTTTCCAAAGTGGCCCCGCGGGTCAGATCTAAGCACCCCCGTGTTGTGGCCTGCTGGCGGCTAGCAGAGCTGGCAGCAGAGTCGGACAGTGAGGAGGCTGGGGAGGAATCCAGGCCAGTCCTGGAGGCTGAGGAAGGCTCGGACATGGGCTCTGTGCCAGAGATGAGGCTGGCAGTCGTCAGCTGCATTCAGGCTCAGACAGCAGTGAGGTGAGGAAGCTTCTAGAACTGGTTCCCAGCCTGCGCATGCACAGAGCTGCCAAAAGAAAAGAACAATTACGAACTAAGGGTCGACGTGGCAGTAAGGCCACAGATGGACAGTGAATGGCCCCTCCCAGAGGGATTAAAAGAGGAGCAAAAGGGGAGGGGGGCTTTTGCAGGAAACAATTCGTTCGTTGCAGCGGTGTGAAGATCTGCCTGTGCATCTCAGAGACTCTGCCGAGCCCTTCCTTGTCAGCACTGCGTTTGGAAATAGTTACTTGGCAGCTCTCCAAGCTAGATAAGGTCTGTGCTCCTAATTACACCCCTGAAAGACAGTTGGCCAGGCCTTTGACTGAAGGTGAATGCAAGAAATTCACCTTTGTTTAATAAAAGGGGTTTTGCCGAGACAAAGAATTGGCCTAGTGTTTTTGGGGGAAGCTGAGGTCAGAATACCCTGCTGTAGAGACAATACATGCATAGCGCTCTCAAGTGACAAGTGTATTTGAATTTTCTCCAAATCCTCAACTTAGGGCCGCCGTTGACCAGAGAATTAGGGTCCTACATCATTGGGGTCATTGCACAACCTGTGCAATCCTGGCTCCCTTGTCGCAGTTGTTACTTGGAGCATACGGTGCCTCAGGGTGACCGAATGGATGGTCGTTAAGTTGAGGACTACCTGTAGCTGGCAAAGGAAGGAGTAGGAGAAGACTACTGTAGGGGACTACCCACCCTAGGAGGCCACTCACAACGTTGGTTGAGTCCCTCGTACGGTGTTGAACCTGGCTGACTCTCACCTCCCATTTGGTCTCTTCAATCTTGGGAAGAAACTCCGCCTGTTCCTTTTTGAAAGCCACAAATTTCTTCTCCAGCTCTTCTCGTTGTTGAAGGAGTTGAGCCACGTCGTCTTGGAGCTTCTTCTTCTCCTGCTGGAGCTTGAAGATCTGGAGCTGGAGCGCTTGTTGAGCTCGCTGGGTTTTCTTGGAGACTTGCTGGAGTTTGTTGGCATAGTTCTGTCTCAGCTCGTCCATCTCCCGTTCCCAAATCTTTTGCTTTTCCTCGAAGACTTGGTAGATGGCCGCCTCGCTCTTGTCCAGGTTCCTCCTCATCTGGAGGACCTCCTGTTCCTTCTCCCACAGCCGGTTTTCCAAGTCTTGGATGATGTCGTCCGTGGAAGGCGAGTGGAAAGGCATCGTTTCGTTGAGATGGTTGAGTCGGCTGAAGGAAGAGGTGCTCTTGGTGGAAGATCGGCCGCTGTCTGAGGTAGATATCCCGTTGTATCCCACAACGTTCTTCTCGCCGTAGGTGGTCCCGATACGGTTGATGTGACTGGTGGAGGCGCTCATGGGGCCCACGTGCTGGCTGTAGCCCGTGCCGTAGGTGGGCAAGCTGGTTAAAGAGTTGCGGCCAGAATCGGAGAGGCCGACTCCTGGGTTGGTAGTCCTGTTAAGGCTGGCTTTCTCCAGGCCGCTTTTGACCGGGGCAGGACTATTGCTGTGCGTGTGGTTTAAAGTCTTCCGGTTCTCGGTGGCGACGCCGTTGTTCTGCGGTGGACACAGGTTTTGCATGGAATGGAAGTTTTTAGGAACAACTGGCTTAAAGGCTGAAGGTCTAACTAAGGGCTCAGTATTCTGAAACTGAGAAGAAGAAGACACCAAATAAAACAATTTATCTATCCATTTATCCACCATCTCTATTTATCTATCTATCCATCTCTTTTTCTATCCATCTATCACTATCTATCTACCTACCCACCTATCTATCGTATCCATCTCTGTGTGTGTGTGTGTGTATTATTTCTATCTATCTATCTATCCATCCATCCATCCATCTTTTTCTATCCATCTATCACTATCTACCTACCTATCTATCTGTATCTATCTACCTACCTACCCACCTATCTATCGTATCCATCCGTGTATCTATTTCTTTCTTTCTTTCTATCTATCTATCTATCTATCTATCTATCTATCTATCTATCTATCTATCTATCTATCGTACCTGTGTTTGTGTCTATCTATCTACCACTCTCACTTTCTATCTATCTATCTGTCTATCTATCTATCTATCTATCTATCTATCTATCTATCATCTATCTATCTATCTATCTATCTATCTATCTATCTATCTATCTATCGTACCTGTGTTTGTGTCTATCTATCTACCACTCTCACTTTCTATCTATCTATCTGTCTCTATCTATCTATCTATCTATCTATCTATCTATCTATCTATCTATCTATCTATCGTACCTGTGTTTGTGTCTATCTATCTACCACTCTCACTTTCTATCTATCTATCTATCTGTCTGTCTGTCTCTATCTATCTATCTATCTATCTATCTATCTATCTATCTATCTATCTATCTATCTATCGTACCTGTGTTTATGTCTATCTATCTATCTATCTATCTATCTATCTATCTATCTGTCTGTCTTTCACCTCTATCTATCTATCTATCTGTCTTTCCCTACATATCTATCTTTCTATCTATCTATCATCTATCTATCTATCTATCTATCTATCTATCTATCTATCTATCTATCTCGTACCTGTGTTTGTGTCTATCTATCTACCACTCTCACTTTCTATCTATCTATCTGTCTGTCTGTCTGTCTGTATCTATCTATCTATCTATCTATCTATCTATCTATCTATCTATCTATCTATCTATCTATCGTACCTGTGTTTGTGTCTATCTATCTACCACTCTCACTTTCTATCTATCTATCTATCTGTCTGTCTCTATCTATCTATCTATCTATCTATCTATCTATCTATCTATCTATCTATCTATCTATCTATCTATCTGTATCTATGTACCTGTATCTATTTCTCTAATTTATCTCTCTACGGTATCCATCTCTCTTTCTTTCTGTGTCTATCATTATCTACCTACCTACCTACAGTCTCTCTCTCTCTCTTCATCCATCACATTTATTAAATTGGACTTATTTATTTATTACATTCCCAGGAAGACCTTGATTTAAAACAGTTCATTTAGAGTCCGTTCAGAGTTACAACGGCACTGAAAAAAAAGTGACGTATAAATGTTTTTCACACTTACGACTGTTGCAGCCTCCCCGTGGTCACGTGATCAAAATCCAGGCGCTTGGCAACTGACTCATATTTATGACGGTCGCAGTGTCCTGGGGCCACGTGATATCTTTTTGCAACCTTCTGACAAGCAAAGTCAATGGGGAAGCCGGATTCACTTAACAAATGTGTTCCTCGCTTAACAATTGTTCATTTTACAACTGTAAAACGGCAAAATTCCCTTAACAGGTGTTTCGCTGAGCAACGGAAATGTGGGGCTCGATTGCGGTCGTAAATCGAAATACATTTAATAAGTAAATAAAGCAACATTTTAGGTCAGGGATGAATTGTGGATCTTTTAGGGCCTGTGGACTTCAACTCCCAGAATTCCTCAGTCAGCATGGGGAATGATGGGCCTTTTATGACCTGTGGACTTCAACTCCCAGAATTCCTCAGGAACTACGGCCATTTTATGACTTGTGGACTTTAACTCCCAGAATTCCTGAGCCAGCATGGGGAACTACGGCCATTTTATGACTTGTGGACTTCAACTCCCAGAATTCCTGAGCCAGCATGGGGAATGATGACCCCTTTATGATTTGTGGACTTCAACACCCAGAATTCCTCAGCCAGCATGGGGAACTATGGCCCTTTTATGACTCCCAGAATTCTGGGATTTGAAGCCCACAAGCCTAAACGGGCAACAGTCCCCCACCCATTAGGTTCTCTGTTGACTGGCAAAGAACCCACCCCCATCTTGGGGGGTTGGACTAGAAGACCTCTAAGGCCCCTTCCAACTCTTCTGCTTCTCATCTGAAGACAGGACACCCACCTGGTCCAGTTTCCCAGAGACTGGCAATATCTTTGGTGGCTTATTGGCTTCTCTGTACTGGGGTAGCGGTGGAGGCAGGTTCTTCTCGTTGTTGGCCGCCACACTCCCACCGACCTCGCTCTTGTGCGCGTCCCCATTGATGTAGACGGAACTGGAGGCCGCCTTCTCCTCCCCGGCGTGGCGCGGGGCGAGGGAGTAGCTACTCCGCGTCCCGTCCAGCTGCTGGCTGGGGTTCTGAGGCCTGGCGACCAACAGGCTCTTCCCGGCAAAGTCCTTTTCGTGAGCGAGGCCGCTGCCCACGCTGCTCTGCGAGGAGCACTCGGAGGTCCTCGGGTGGAAGGCGTGGAAGGTCTCCTGGCTGTGGTAGCTGGCATCACTCAGGACCGAGAGGGTCTCTAACTTGGCCATCGGAAAAGGTGGGCGTCGGTGGCTCTGGAAGAGAAGAAAACAGCCCCCTCAAAAGAGAAAAAAAAGCATTGAGAAGACGACAAAAAATGCTATTTGCTTCTTTCTTTCTTTCTAGGCAGGAGCGAACATTACAGAAACACGGAGGCTGCGCAGCACAACCTCCTGGGAGAGAAGACAGGGGCCTTACTCCTGGACCAGGAGTAAGGATGAATATTTGGAGCTCCAGGTTGAATTGCATGTGTGGGGAGGGGCCTGCTTGTTTTCTTGCGGACGTCTCATTACCCAACTAGGTAACATCCTCAGTGCTACAAGGGAGTAGGGTTTGTGGAGAGGAGGAGGAGGAGGAGGAGGAGGAGGAGGAGGAGGAGGAGGAGGAGGAGGAGGAGGAGGAGGAGGAGGAGGAGGAGGACTGTCATTGGTTATCTCTGGGTTTGCCTGTTTTCTTGCAGACGTTTCATTACCCAACTAGGTAACATCCTCAGTGCTACAAGGGAGTGGGGTTTGTGGAGAGGAGGAGGAGGAGGAGGAGGAGGAGGAGGAGGAAGAGGAGGAGGAGGAGGACTGTCATTGGTTATCTCTGGGTTTGCCTGTTTTCTTGCAGACGTTTCATTACCCAACTAGGTAACATCCTCAGTGCTACAAGGGAGTGGGGTTTGTGGAGAGGAGGAGGAGGAGGAGGAGGAGGAGGAGGAAGGAGGAGGAGGAGGAGGACTGTCATTGGTTATCTCTGGGTTTGCCTGTTTTCTTGCAGACGTTTCATTACCCAACTAGGTAACATCCTCAGTGCTACAAGGGAGTGGGGTTTGTGGAGAGGAGGAGGAGGAGGAGGAGGAGGAGGAGGAGGAGGAGGAGGAGGAGGAGGACTGTCATTGGTTATCTCTGGGTTTGCCTGTTTTCTTGCAGACGTTTCATTACCCAACTAGGTAACATCCTCAGTGCTACAAGGGAGTGGGGAGGAGAGGAGGAGGAGGAGGAGGAGGAGGAGGAGGGAGACGTGGGGTCCTTGTTGTTCTCTGAGCTTGGTGTTATTTGGCAGACATTTCATGATCCAATTAGGTAATGTCATCAGTACTAGAAGTGGGAGGAGGAGGAGGAGGAGGAGGAGGAGGAGGAGGAGGAGGAGGAGGAGGAGGAGGAGGAGAGGAGGAGAGGAGGAAAGAAGAGGAGGACTATGAGTTTCTTTGTGTTCTCTGAGCTTGATGGTTTTTTTGCAGACGTTTCAAGACCCAGCTGGGTAACATCATCAGTGCTAGAAAGAAGGGAATGGGGTTTGCAGGGAGGAAGAGGAGGAGGAGCGGGGTCCTTGTTGCTCTCTGGCAGAATTTATGGTTCATTTAATAAAAGTAGGTAACATCATCAGGTGCAAAACAGAAGAAAGAAGGCCCAGCCTTGTTCCAAAACAAGGAGAAAAAGTGAACGAGCGTTGCACAGGTAGCTGAAGAAACTTGCTTGGATTCTGGCTTCTAACGTACAGGCACCCACCAACCATCCATTGCAAGCGAGAGAGCCCTTCCAACAAACTTTACAGATGCTTTTAAAAACTGGCCGTGGTTAACACCTGGTGATTGGGAGAGGTGTTACTTTTCCCACTTTCTAAACAGTGAGAGAACTGCCTGGAAGCAGCCGGCAGAGCAGCCGACGGAGATGCAGAGATCAGGAAAAGAAAAAAACATTCTGTGTGCTGCCTCTCGTTTAAGCTGTGAAAAGCCCAGGAATTGGGTCACAGCAAAAATAAAATAATCCTTTCCTTCAAGCTCATTTTATTAAAAAACAAAAAACTAAAACTAAATCCGGGTGGCAAATATCCAGCCAGCCACAAGAGGGCAGGAAAGGGTAAATTCTTTTCGGTATATAGCCATGATGGCGAACCTATGGCATGTGTGGCACGGGTGGCACGCAGAGCCATTTGTGCCGGCACATGAGCTGCAGCCAAATTTACCTCACTGTGCATGCATGCACCTCACAGCTGATTTTCGGCTGGTTTCAGGTCTTTTTTCGGCCTCCCATTGGCTTGAGGAAGGCTTCAGCAGGCTTTGCAGGCCGAAAACTAGGCCCGTTTTGTCACTTCCTGTTTTTCTGGAAATACCGGAGGGGTTGAAATGGGCCTAGTTTTCGACCTGTAAAGCCTGCAGAAGCCTTCCTCAAGCGTCCAGGAGGCCGAAAAAGGCCTCAAACTGGCCAAAAATTCAGATGTGAGGCACAGTGCAGGAAAGAAGGTGGAGGGGTGGGTGGGTGGGAATTACACATACGTGCATAGGGGGCATGAGGGGGTGTGCATTGCCTTCTGGGTGCTGGAACACGAGCACAAGTGTGCAAGCGCGCACAGAATTTTTGGCACAGGAGCCCAAAAAGGTTAGCCACCACTGTCCTAGCCCCAACTAGCCGATTGTCAGGTATTTCCTGCGCATGCATGGGGGGAAGACGCCTGCATGGGAGAAGCGCACGCATGCACAAAGGCATGCTGCATGGGGGGGGTGTTGTGTGCACATGCACAGAGTGTTGTGTTGCACATGTACAACCTCTCGCATGCCTACGGAAGTGGCTCTGTATGCCACAGGTTCCTTTTTTTTTTTTTTAACTCTCACAACTCTCCAGCAAGCATCCTTCGACATTTGGAAAACACTGCACTTGAAGAGGATTTGCTAGACTCACAGAGGACTAGCCTCTTGCTTTTTAATTAGCTGAACTGCATTAAAGGTCTTCACGAACTCAACTGGGCCAACCTCCCCTTCTAAACCCGAGATCTGATTTCGTCCTCGCTGTTCAACCTGGCCAAGACGGATGGCCAGATCGTTCTAGCAAATCTATCTGGAAGCAAAGGTGATATTCAACCGGTTCAGACTGGTTCTCCAAAACCGGTAGCGGAAATTGTGCGTAGTTCTGAAGAACCGGCCGATCCCGCCTCTGACTGGCCCCGCCAACCCCCATCTCTTCTCCACCTCCCGTTGAGTCCCAGCTGATCGGCTGGGTCTCCTTTGGTTGCCCTGCACAGGAGAACGGAGCTGGAAAGCAGGTTAGTGGAGTGCGGAGGAAATGGGGATTTTGCAGGAAATCCTTCCTCCCAGGAGCAGGGAGAGAATGTGGTTTCTTCCCCAAACCCCAAAAACTTTAACCTTAGACTGTCTACTATTGACCTCACCCCTTTCCTAAGAGGACTGCAGGGGGCGTGCATAAGCGCACCAACATGCCTACGGTCCCTGTCCTATTGTTTCTTTTATTTTTTATTTTCTTATATGTATCCATGTATTCATAACTATGTTTTTACTTATACCTATTATCTTGTAAGCAATTGACAAACCAAATAAATAAATAAATAAAAAAAATAAAAACAATAGAATAAATAAATAGAATAAATGAATAAATAAATAAATAGAATAGGGATTTTGCAGTAAACTTCCCCTGCCACGCCTACCAAGCCACGGCCACAGAACCAGTAAGTAAAAAAAATTTTAACCCTAAAATTTTGTTCGGAAGGCTGATTTTTCCGCCCCCCCTAATTCTAATGCAATTAGCAATAAACTCTTTCCCGTCTTTTCTTACTGCTTTTATCCAGAATGCTTTTTTGTTTTCCTCTGGCTGAAGCTGGGAAGGATTTGCTCCACAAAACTCCACTAAACCAAGAGTCAATATTTAACCAGCCCCTCCCCACTCCAAAGTCACTGAGTTTCTATTAAGATATTTTTTTTAAAAAAAAGAGAGACAAAAAGTGCTTTTCTTTTATCGAGGCCAATCTCAGCGGCCAACTCCCCGGGGAGGGGTGGCGGCGGCTGAATTGGGAGTTATTTGCTTTGCTAATTCTAGGTTCGATCCCCCTCTTCAAAAACCTTCAAAAAGCAAACTCAAAATTCCCTCCCTTTTTCTTTTTGGCCAGATTATAATATAGGTAGCCCTCAGTTTACGACCAACAAACGAGCCCCAAATTTCTATTGTTAAGTGAGACGTTTCTTAAGGGGGTTTCGACCAATTCTACGCCCATTCTTTGCTTATGGTTATTAAGCGAGTCACTGCAGTGGTTCAGTTAGTAACCTGGTCGTTAAGGAACCCAGGCTTCGACTTTGCTGGTCGCAAAAGGGGACGCGTAACCGTCATAAATATGAGTCAGTTACCAAGCTTCCGAATTTAATCACGTGACCACGGGGATGAGACAAAGTGTGAAAAAGGGTCATAAGTCGCTTTTTTCCTTCCAATCTCTAAATTTCTTTACTCACAGAGGATTTAAGGGAAAGGAGGAAAAAAAACAAAAAAACTAAGGGTGCCATGAAAGATTTTTTCTCTGCAGGGTTTTGACATTTCCAGGAAAAAATATATATTTCACAACATTATTGGCAAGAAAATTCTGCAGGATTTCAAAGGGGAAAAGGGATGTTTTTATTTAGCCCGTATTTGCTTTCTTAATCAGAGTAGAGCTAGAGGGAACCTCGGAGGTCTTCTAGTCCAGCCCCCTGCTCAAGCAGGTGTTTTGACCCAAACCTTGTTCCAAGGAAACAAACACCAAACGGAGGTAACAGCAAAACCTTTTAATGATTCTTTACAAATTCCGTTCCTTCCCGGTTAAAAGGTTGCTTCAAACTAATTGTCTGTGATAAGAAGGAGCCTTGCCAAGGTGGTGCGAGGCTGCCAAGAACACGAGATAAAGTTGCCAAGAAATAGTTCAAACACAAAGAGTCTCCAAACACAAACTAAGGGAGTCCGAACGTCGACAAGGCTTGAGTGCAAAAACTTCTTTGCTTCCTGCAAAGAACTCCGGTTTCTCCGCTGGCTTTTATCTCTTACGGGAGGGGCCATTACCTTGCAGCCTTATTCCCGAGTCGCCCGTGCTGTTGCAGCTGCTCTTTCCTACAAGCGGCCCTTGGCACAGGCTCCTCGGGGGCCTCTTCCTCACTGCTGTCAGCCTCCACGATCTCCGAAGGCAGCACTCCCCTCCCTGAGGGTCCTGGCCCCACCCCTGCATCCCACGCAGGCCCCTCATCCGAGTCCTCGCTCTCCGAGACCTCAACCATCCGCACCTGCTGTTGGCGAACCATGACAGCAGAAGACCCTATACCACTCCAGAAAATGGCTGCCCTATCTCTTCTTAAAAACCTCCAGTGGTGAAGCACCCACAACTTCTGGTGGCAGGCTGTTCCACAGGGGAATTGTCCTCACTGTTAGGAAATTCCACCTTAATTCATTTCAACTGGCTTCTCTTCTCTCCTTGATCCATTTCCATCCCTTGTTTCTTCTCTTACCTTCCGGTGGCTTTGCAAAATAAGTTGACCCCCCCTCTTCTTTGTGGCAGCCCCTCAAATACCGGAATACTGTTATAGTATGTCTCTCCTGGTCCTTCTTCTCTCCAGACTAGCCAAACCCAATTCCTCCAACCGTTATTCCTGTGTTTTTATACATTTATCTTATTATTTATACCTTATTTATGCCCCCAACTCAAAGCCCGACTTGAGTAACTTTGGAGAAGTTGAAGGAGTCCCCAGAATTGCAAATTTTATTTATTTTTACACGCCCCAGTGAGTTTGGGAGCTCCTAAAAACCCTCCGTTTGCACAGAGGAAAGAAAAACACAGAGACTTTCGGAGGAAAGAAAAACACAGAGACTTATTTGTGTCCTTTGTGAGCCAATAATGAGATAATTGTAGGGTTTTCTTGTCTGGAAAACAATATTGCGTTTCTGGCTTGCATCACCCATGGGTGGAAGCCATCGGAAGACAAAGGACAATTAAGACTTGACACTGACTGAAATCAACAACTGTGCAATGATAACAATGACAGAAAACCAGAACTTTCTTCTGTGTCCTCAGTTTCCCATACATCCATGTTAAATTCGACCATGTAGGTCCTGGAAAAAGAAAAAAAAATGTTCTGACTTCTCAGGATAACCCTATCCTGAGAACGATTTTTTTCAATCTGACTTATTTTTTTTATTCCGCACAAAAGGAATTTGTCTTTGGTGCATAAGCTCTCCGTGCGCGTAAGACAAAAAATAAAATACACTCATCAAGAATCGTAAAATGCAACACTTAGTGATAGTCATGGGTTACTAATACGCAATCAAAACATACTAGAAAAACAAATAAAACCATATAAGTTGTAAAGATAAAAGCAACACGGTTACAGTCATAACTGGGAAGAGATAGGTAATAGGAAAGATGAGAAGAATAATTTGTAACGCAGTCTTGCTAAGCAATTTGACAGCATTGTGGGAGTTAGTTCTTTAGCTGAGTGATGGCGCGTGGTGGAAAACTGTCCTTATAAATAATATAAATAAATAGAATTGACTAAGATGAGAGAAAATGACTTAGGAGGAATGAATAGAAGGGGAAACTCATCAAATCTGCAGATGATCCCCAAACTGGAAACACCCCAGAGGGCAAGTTCAGGATCCCAAAGGATTTTGATAGGGACCTTATCCAATAAATTGAAATTGAAACTTTGACAGTAAGAACAATCAACGCACGGAACAGAAGTTGCCCTCGGAAGTTGTGGGAGCGCCATCGCTTGAGACTTTCAAGAAGAGATTGGACTGCCATTTGTCAGAAATGGTGTAGGGCCTCCTGCTTGGGTGGGGGGGTTGGACTAGATGACCTCCAAGGTCCCTTCCAACTCTGTTATTCTATATTCAGTGGAACAGAAGTTGCCTTCAGAGGTTGTGGGAGCTTCATCCCTGGAGGCTTTCAAGAAGAGACTGGACTGCCATTTGTCAGAAACGGTGTAAGGTCTCCTGCTTGGGCGGGGGGTTGGACTAGATGACCTACAAGGTCCTTCCAACTCTGACGACCTGTTATCTGTTAACGTGGAGAAAAGCAAGGTTTTACACCTGGGCAGGTAAAAACCAAGGGCACAAGTATGGATTAGGCGAAACCTGGCTCAAAAACAGACTTGTCAGGATTCCGGCAATTGCCCTAATTAAATCGTAAGCCTCGTGCTAAGTTTCAAAACACTTCAAAAGATTTATTAGGAGCGACACAGTCACTGTCAGGGGGACCTTGGAGTCCGAGTGGACGATCCCTTAAACGTGGTGGCAGCCGAAACAGCTAATACGATCCTTGGTTGTATAAACAAGAAGCATGGAATCCAAATCACGCGAAGGATTAGTACCGCTTTATGAAACCTTAGTAAGGCCACACCTGGAATACAGGTGTGACCATTTTTTTTTTCACAGTAAGGACCCTTGCAGCATGATCGTGTGTGATCAAAATTCCAACCCTAGACAACTGACTCACATTTATGACCATTGTGCCAACTCATCAAATATTTCTATGGTCTTTTTAAAGTTGCCAACAGAAAGGGGGGGGGGGAAGGGGGTTGAAAGAGCAGTGCAGCAGCTTGGAAACCGAAAGTGCATTCCGTAAATAGTTTTTCAACGATAGTGACCAGGTGACTGAAGTTTCTGCTGCGCAAAATTCTAACCGGAGAGCCCGATTGATGACTCTGGGCTATGGACGTGTCCCATTGGAGAATATGAATTAGGATACACCCAGGAGGTACGGGGGGAAAACCAGGGTCAAGGGAGACAATGAATTATGTGTCTCAGAGTCGGCTACACCCAGGCAGTGGCGGACATGTCAACTCCCAGTAAATCCTTTGGAAGTTTTGGAAGTTTGGCTCAAGACTCATGATTTAAATTGGGGGTCACTGCTGGAATCCTGTATCGTGGTTAGCCGGCAGCAGGGGCCAGGACCATCAGGGAGTGAAGCGCTGCCTTTAGAGATTGTGGGGGGCAGCAACAGCGATGAGGAGGTTCCCGAGGAGCCTGTGCCAAGTGCACGTGCGCGCAGGGCTGCTCACAGGAAAGAGCAGCACGGGCAACTCGGGAGTAAGGCTGCAAGGTGATGGCCCTTCCTTCAAGAAGATAAAAGCCAGCTGTGAATCGGACGTTCTTTGCAGGAAGCAAAGACGTTTTTGAAACTCAGCCTCGTGGACATTGCAGTATCTTAAGTTGGTATTTGAAGACTTGTGTTGTAAAATATTTCTTATCGGTGATTCTTGGCAGCCTCGCACAGTTTTGCCGAGGCTCATACTTACCAAAGTTAATTAGTTTGCAGCAGCCTTTTAATTGGGGATTTGTACGAACCGTTAAAAGATTTCTGTTCTCGTTGGTTCGTGTTTGTTCTCTTGGAAAAGGGTTTGGGTCAGAACATCCTGACAGGTGTGTCCTGGAGCTACGCGATCCCCTTTTGCAACTTCCAGACAAGCAAAGTTAATGGGGAAGCCGGATTTGCTTCACAACCGGATTACTAACTTAGCGTCGTCGGCGATCCACTTAACAACGGTGACAAGGAAGGTGGTAAAATGAGGCAAAGCTCGCTTAACAAACGTCTCGCTTAACATAAGGAAATGTTGGGGCTCCATTGGGGTCGAGGACTGCCGTTGGTTGAATTTGACAGGCACAATACCAGCAGTCCTCGACTTACGACCGTTCGTTTAGCGAAGTTGCAACGTCGCCGAAGAAAGTGACTTATGACTAGCACTTTATACATGTATAGCATCACAGCGTCCTGACAGTCGCATGATCTGAATCTCGGCGCTTGGCACCTGGCATATACAGCAGTATCTCGGGATCACGTGATCATTGAAAAGCCAAGCCATTGGTGGAATCTGGATTCACTTAAAGACCAGAGCAATTCACTTAACAATCCTGAGGGAGAAAAGGTTGTAAAATCCAGAGTGACTCGCTGAACAACTGTTTTGCTGGGCAACACTATTGAGGTCGTAAGTCGAGGACTTCCCTGTACCGAATTGGGGGGAATGCCCAGCCAATGGCAGAATCTGGATTCACTTAACGACCAGAGCGATTCACTTAACAAACGTGAGGGAAACAAGTTTGTAAAATCCAGAGTGACTCGCTGAACAACCGCTTCGTCCGGCAACTCCACTGAGATCGTAACTCGAGGACATCCTGTACCTAATTGGGGGAAATGCCCAGCCAATGGCGGAATCTGGATTCATTTAACGACTAGAGCGATTCACTTAACAAACGTGAGGGGAAAAAAGGTTGTAAATTCCAGAGTGACTCGCTGAACAACCGTTCTCCTGGCACCTCAACTGAGGTCATAAATCGAGGACTTCCTGTACCACATTGGGGGGAATGCCCAGGTCATGGTCGGAAGCCCTTCCTATTTGGCTTCTTTGTCCTGTTTCACGACGTCCCTAGTCTCTTTTGGTTCAAACCGAACCCGGAACAAAAGCCGAGAAGGGCCCTGCGCCAAAACCAGAATTCTTTCGGCCTCAAAAGCCGTCGGTCCCTGCCAGAAAAATCAGGCTTGGCTCCAGCCGGTTTTGCAAAGTCTTCGGGTCTCACGGGAAGATAAAAAGAGCATTGTGACTTTCCCGTATTTGATGTCAGGCCCCAGAAACGAATAATCTTTTTTTTTTTTTTTTAAATAACAATACAAAGGTTTTCCTGCCTAGTTTTTTTTCTCCGTGAAAAGGCTCCCTTTTATGCAGGTGGTCCTCAACTTACGACCACAATGATCTAAAAAAATTAAAAAAAATAGGTTCACCTGCCTACATTATTCTCCTGAAAATAACCTCTTTTATGCAGGTGGTCCTCAGCTTATGATCACAATCAACAGGAGATGGTGAGTTCTAGTTCCATCTCAGGCATGAAAGCCATCTATGTGACTTTGGGCCAATCACCAGGAGATGGTGAGTTCTAGTCCCGCCTTAGGCACGAAATCCGTTTAGGTGGCTTTGGGCCAATCCCCAGGAGACTGGGAGTTCTAGTCCCACCTTAGGCATGAAAGCCAGTTGGGAGACTTTGGACCAATCACCAGGAGACGGTGAGTTCTAGTCCCGCCTTAGGCATGAAAGCCAGTTGGGAGACTTTGGGCCCATCACCAGGAGACGGTGAGTTCTAGTCCCGCCTTAGTCATGAAAGCCAGTTGGGAGACTTTGGGCCCATCACCAGGAGACGGTGAGTTCTAGTCCCGCCTTAGGCATGAAAGCCAGTTGGGAGACTTTGGGCCCATCACCAGGAGACGGGGAGTTCTAGTCCTGCCTTAGGCATGAAAGCCGGCTGGGTGACTTTGGGCCAATCACCAGGAGATGGGGAGTTCTAGTCCCGCTTTGTGCATGAAAACCATCTGGGTGACTTTGGTCTGCCATTGCTCACTTAGCAACATCAATGCTGGGATCACTTGTGGTCATAAGACAGGGACTAGCGGTACAGAGTTTGTAACTTCAGGTTCTCTTCCTTTCTAGCTGTCGCTCAGCCCCACCCACCCCAAAATTGCTGGTGCCAGACCAGGAGGGCGTGGGTGGGAACTGGACTACTTAGCCTTGAAAATCTTTATGCCTAGTTAATGACAAATCGGCCTTGTGTTCCTGGCATGGGAGCTCAAACCATTTCGGGGACGTTTGCATTTCTTAAAGACGGGTGTAAACTTTGCACCTTCGTACAGATGCAGCGTGTCTTTTCTTTCTCTCTCAGCAGCTGGGACTTGGAAAAGGCGCTGAATTTTGCTTCCTAGCCTCAGTTTCCCTTTCTTTTGTCATTTATAAACTGTCTTTGTTGTTTATTTATTTGTACAAAATAACTCAAGGCACCTGAGAGATCCAGCCCACCTTCGTCCTCCTATTTTCCTTGCAGCAATCACCTGTCAAGCCCAGTATTGACACCTATGAGAGGTGGGTGGGGCGGAGGATGAGGGACGAACCCAAAATCACCCAACTGGCATTCAGGCCTAAGGCAGAACTAGAACTCACCGTCTCCTGGTGATTGGCCCAAAGCCATCCTATTATTATTATTGTTGTTGTTATTATTAGCAATTTTTTTCCCCCAGAGGAAAAAAACTGCAGACTACAGGAACGATTGATTAGAGGTGACCCTGAGGACCAGCGGTGGTATTCAGCCGATTCGGACCAATTCTACAGAACCGGTAGCGGAAACGTTGAGTAGTTCTGGAGAAGCGGCCAATCCCACCTCCGACTGGCCCCGCCAATCTCACCTCTTCTCTGCCTCCCACTGAGTCCCGGCTGATCGGCTGGGTGTCCTTTGGTTGTCCTGCACAGGAGAAGGGAGCTGGAAAGCAGGTCAATGGGGAGGGGGAAGGAATGGTGATTTTGCAGTATATCCTTCCCCTGCCACGCCCACCAAGCCACGCCCACAGAACCTACCCCTGTTCTAAAAGGATGCAAATGACCAGCTGTGTCTGCGAGGAGCATCAATCCTTCCCTTCCCCACCATCCAGTCAGAGCTGAAGAAGCTTCTGGGATGAGAAGAGAAACATCTTCAAAGAAAAACCCAGAAAGTCCAGGTGTCTCTTGAAAAAGCACCTCTGGGACAACCGAGGACACAGACAAACTTCCAAGTGGCCTCAATGACTGTCCAAAAAGGATGCAAATGACCAGCTGTCTGCAAGGAGTATCAATCCTTCCGTTCTTTACCATGAAGTCAGAGCTGAAGAAGCTTCTGGGAGGAGAAGCGAAATGTTTTCAAAAACAAGAAAGTCCAGTTGCCTCCTAAAAAAGCACCTTTGGGACAACCAAGGATCTGGATGACTGAGACTCTCTGTAGATATTTTACTCTCCTCTCCTTTCTCTTCCTTTCCTTTCCCTTTCTTTCCTTTCCTTTCCTCTCCCCTCCTCTCTGTATCTTTCCTTTCCCTTCTTTTTCCTTCCTTTCCTTTCCCCTTCTCTCCTCTCCCTCCCCTCCCTCAAAGGTGCTTTTTTTTCAAGAGTCAAACGGACTTTCTGGTTTTTCTTTGAAGACGTTTTGCTTCTCATCCGAGAAGCTTCTTCCGCTCTGACTGGATGGTGGAGGAAGGGAAGCTTCTCAGATGAGAAGCAAAACGTCTTGAAAAGAAAAGAAGAAAAGAAAAGAAAAGAAAAAAAATGAAAAGAAACAAAAAGAAATGAAGAGAAACAAAAAGAAAAGAAATGAAAAGAAACAAAAAAACCAAAAAGAAATGAAATGAAAAGAAAAGAAAGAAAAAGAAAAGAAATGAAAAGAAAAGAAACAAAAAGAAAAGAAAAGAAACCAAACAAAAGGAAAGGAAAGGAAGGAAAAGAAAGGAAGGAAAAGAAAGGCAAGGAAAGGAAGGAAAAGAAAGGAAAGGAAAGGGAAGGAAGGGAAAAGAAAGGAAAGGAAGGAAAAGAAAGGAAGGGAAAGAAAGGAAAGGAAAGGAAAGGAAAGGAAGGGAAAGAAAGGAAAGGAAAGAAAGGAAAGGAAAGAAAGGAAGGAAAGGAAAGGAAAGGAAAGGAAAGGAAAGGAAGGGAAAAGAAAGGAAAGGAAAAGAAAGGAAAGGAAAGGAAAGGAAAGGAAAGGAAAGGAAAGGAAAGGAAAGAAAGGAAAGGAAAGGAAAGGAAAGGAAAAGGAAAGGAGAAGAAAGGAAAGGAAAGGAAAGGAAAGGAAAAGGAAAGGAAAAGAAAGAAAAGGAAAAGAAAAGAAAAGAAAAGAAAAGTCCAATTGCCTCCTGAAAAAGCCCCTTTGGGACAACCGGAACCTGGAGGATGGAGAATTTCTGCAGACTTTTCCCTGCAAGCTGCACAGAGTCACCGTGAGGGAAGAGGGCAGCCGTAACAATTTTCTCAATAACTAATAAATTAATAAAACACCTTCTTCTTCCTCAAGTGGCTTCCCTTCTGTTTTGTGCGCATCGCCAGCAAGGCGCTGATGCAATTGTTGATCGTCTTCTCTCTGCCCTCCTTCGGGACCCTTTGGGATCCAAGTCAACACTCCGCCCCCGAACCGAAGTCCCTAATCGGTGACTTCATTCCGCGGCTCTGGGGCCAAATCCGTTACGAGCCGAGCCCTCAAGCAGCTCAACTCAAGCCAACTTCAAGGCCTGCAATATCTGTGAACACCACGATGTAACTTTCTAAAGAACTGCTGCGGTGCCGAAGAGCATAGATAATGCTCTAGAATTGTCCGGGTTCTAGATTCCTGCCCCCTTCAAAGTAAACATTCAACGGAGGGCCGGCAATTTGACAACATGTGGGCTCTGCGGAGTTCCCTGAGCTTGGTGCTTTCCTTCTTCTTTTTAAATATATATATATATATTTTATTGTTTACAAATGTAAGCATCAAAACGCAGTGCAATCGTCTTGGCATTACTCTGCCATACATACTAGAGTATTACTAAACAATTAACATTCATATTATTTGTACAATATTGCTTTTGTTACAGTTGTTTTGACCCTCCTACTCGATTAAATCCTCTATCATATCGCATTCTAGGTCTACTCATCCTGATTGCTGGGTGGTTTTCTTGCAGACGTTTCATGACCCAGTTAAGTAACATCATCAGTGCTGCAAAGAGGAGGAGGAGGAGGAGGAGGAGGAGGAGGAGGAGGAGGAGGAGGAGGAGGAGGAGGAAGAGGAAGAGGAGGAGGAGGAGGAGGCGACGACTATGGGGTCCTTGGTGCTCTCTGAGCTTGGTGGTTTTCTTGTGGATGTTTCAAGACCCACTTAGGTAACATCATCAGTGCTGTAGTAACACTAGAGCAATCAGTAACATCACTAGCACTGATGATGTTACCTAGGTGGGTCTTGAAACGTCTGCCAGAAAACCACCAAGCTCAGAGAGCAACACAGCTAAAGTTCCATAATTAGGCAATTCCCTAATTAAGTAATTCCCTAAATCAAGGAACTACCAAGAAAAAAAAACCCCACAGCCTCGCCAGCATTAGCAAGGCAAACCACTCGTACTTTAAGAGAGCAAACCCCACTCCCTTCTAGCACTGATGATGTTACCTGGTTGGGTCATGAAATGTCTGCAGGAAAACCACCAAGCTCAGGGAGCACCAAAGACCCTACAGCCCTCCTCTTTCTCCTCTTTCCTTCTCCTCCTCTTCTTCTCCTTCTTCTTCCTCCTCCTCCTGCTGCTCCTACACCTCTCCACAAACACTACCCCCTTCTAACACTGATGAAGTTACCTAGCTGGGTCATGAAACGTCTGCAAGAAAACAACCAAGCTCAGAGAGCACCAAGGACACCGCAATTTCATTCTTCTCCCCCACCCTTCCTCCTTTCTAGTACTGATGGTGTTACCTAGTTGGGTAATGAAACGTCTGCCAGAAAACCACCGAGCTCAGAGAACACCAAGGACCCCCACAGTTCAACCCTCAGCTACAAATAATTCTCTTCAAGAATTACATTACAAGAATTACATACATTCACTCATTTATTGGAGGCCTATCTCTTTTCCTCCATTGCCACTACATTCTTCCTCCCTTCCTTCTCTTCCCTTAATTTGATCCACAACAAAACCCTCCGGAGGAAGTCAACTGCAAATATCACAACTGGTCCACAATCAACAAGTGAACTCAGTGACCAAGCCTGGACTTGAACTCAGAACAGAAAGGACAAATTTCACAGAAAACTCTTATCAGGCTGCTTACCATAACAGAAAACTCTTTTCTCTAACTTTCCATATCAGAGAACGTTTTATGTAATCTAATATTTGTTTCAAGTTTGGGAAAGTTTATAACGATTTGTAGACCTGTTATGTAAACACATGAGATACTTTTGATGTTTGTTAGCATTCAGACAGGATGGGTTTTTTTACACTGAATATTAATATGAATGATATATTTATTATTTTTATACACTTTTTTATTTTTACTATTAGTACCAGGTGACAGTCAGCTTGATTCTTCTTTTTTTCTTTATTTTGGCAAAAAAAAATTAAAAAATTAAAAACCCTTTACTCATTTAAGCTGCCTCTGCTTTGCAAAACCGCCCGAGAGTTTATAGAAATAAACCCACTGAAGAGAAGCCACGATTGTCCAAACTCACATCAAACCAGAATAAAGACTCAGCCTCTTGTCCTTATTAAAAAAAAAAAACCCAGCTGAAATTCTTCCGCAGGCCAGAGCTGTTGTCCAAAAACAAAGAGTTGCTCAATGCATACGCAGAGTGCCAGCCATACTGACTGCCACTCTCCCAAATGCCTCTGATATAAACAGCCTGCCTGAGAGCCATTTTTAAACAACGACCCACAATTGCAAAAGGAAAAATTATTCTGGTTTTTTTTTTCCTACCACGAATTTCTCCCTCCAGAGTTTATTTTCTCCAAAGATAGAAAGTCAAGGCTGGCTTTAAGAACCCAAATAAAAGTTATTTTTAAGCTCCGCTCGGCGTGCCGCTCCAACTGGAACGTGCAATTATTGTTTATTTCAAGATAATTTGCCCGCTGCCTTCATAGTTGGCATTCTTGGCTTGCGTTCACCCAGAACCTTTGCCCGCACTTAAGTAAACATACACCCCTTGATTCAATTAATCAGGATTTTTTCGCTGCAAACCCCGCCACTCCCCCAAATCACAAACTCACCCCAAGAGATGAATGCAGAAAAACTCACTTAAGTCCAAACAGAGTGGGCTGATCTTTGGCTGAACAGGTTGTGTGAATTCAACCCAAACTTTGATCCCTGGGCTCACATATGGGTTGCAATTCCAGGCAAGGCTCAGCAAAACAATCCGAGAAATTTAGCCAGGTAACGTGGGAGGGTGGGGTGGAGGAAGACTCCCCAAAATCCAAGCAGGAAGAGGGGCTGAAACCCCCCCCATCTCCTCCCCAAGTACTTTGAAAGCCCCCTGCTCCTCCAATCAGTTTTCAAAGAGACTTGCCTGCTCGTAAAAGCCCGTTGAGAAAGTTCTCCGTGCAAGAACGAATGCAAAGAACGACACACAAAAAACGTTTCGGAAACGAAACCTAATTTTTTTCTCCGGACCCTTACCTGGAAGATGTCCCAGGGAGTTTCCTTCACATAATTCCACCAGAAACTCGGGTTTAAGGGGGTTTCCTCGCCTCGTAGGCACTCTGGAGAAAGAGAAAAAGGGAAAAGCAGAGGCTAATACTTGGGAGTAAGTCCGTCCATCACCTGTTCGCTCAACTGAAGCAGGATTGAGCCTTGTGCCTGCAGATGGCTGAAGCCAACCAGGAAGTCCTTAAGCTCACAAGTGGCCAGATTCGTTAACTCTTCTCTGGCAAGCTGGCAAATTTTCAAAAAAAAAAAAAAAGCCAGACAGGAAAAGGGACTCCGATTGGGACACCGCCAAAGAATTCGGAGGTACCGCAAAGAGCTGATAATCCTTGGGCCGTTTGCAGATTTACAACCACAATACGGGGTGCAAAATTTCCCTTGTTAAGTGATTGATGTTTCATTAGAATATTTTAGACATGGGATGCAACACCAGGAGAACTCACCGTCTCCTAGTGACTGGCCCAAAAATCACCTAGCCAGCTTTCAAGGCAGGACTAGAACTCACCATCTCCTGGTGATTGGCCCATAGTCACCCAGCTACCTTTAAAGCCTAAGGCAGAACTAGAACTCACCATCTCCTAGTGATTAGCCCAAAGTCACCCAGACAACTCTCATGCCTAAAGCGGAACTAGAACTCACCATCTCCTGGTGATTGGCCCAAAGTCACCCAGCTACCTTTAAAGCCTAAGGCAGAACTAGAACTCTCAGTCTCCTGGTGATTAGCCCAAAGTCACCCAGCCTGCTTTCATGCCTAAGGCGGGACTAGAACTCATCATCTCCTGGTGACTGGCCCAAAGTCATCCAGCCGGCTCTCATGCCTAAGGCAGGACTAGAACTCTCAGTCTCCTGATGATTGGCCCAAAATCACCCAGCCAACTCTCATGCCTAAAGCGGAACTAGAACTCACCATCTCCTGGTGATTGGCCCATAGTCACCCAGCTACCTTTAAAGCCTAAGGCAGAACTAGAACTCCCCGTCTTCTGGTGATTGGCCCAAAGTCACCCAGCTGCCTTTAAAGCCTAAGTCAGGACTAGAACTCACCGTCTCCTGGTGATGGGCTCGAAATCACCCATCCAGCTTTCATGCTAAGGTGGGATTAGAACTCAGACCCTCCTGGGCGATTGGCCCAAAGTCACCCACCTGGTTTTCCTACTTAAAAGGCAAAACTAGAACTCACCATCTCTAGCCTGGTGCCTCAATCACTAAACCTCTGGACTCTCTCTCTCTCTCTTTTTTGACTGCTGCATCCTCACAACTTTGTTTTCAAATCAACCCTTGTGGTAAACCCAGGTCATCCTTTTTTACCTAGTTCAGTTTCAAAACAAGGTTTTCTCTTTCTTGCAGTCGACGAAGCTCAGCTCTTTTACCTGGGCACAATCCGACATACTTTATGCTTGGCCACTGTTTTATTTTATTTTATTTTATTGATTTA
Organism: Pseudonaja textilis; assembly: GCF_049901715.1. Lineage (NCBI taxonomy): Eukaryota > Metazoa > Chordata > Lepidosauria > Squamata > Elapidae > Pseudonaja > Pseudonaja textilis. The sequence goes on from NC_141995.1 coordinate 2,461,636, forward strand.
TTTTATTTTGTCAAGCAATTATAAGATAACAAGTATGTGTAAACATAGTAATGGATACCTGAAATGGGTACATAAAAGAAAAATAATGTAAAAATGTAGGCTAGCATGTGCGCATGCGCGCGCACACACCCAAACACACCCACACACCCCTCCAGTCCTGTAGCCACTGTCCCCCAGATCACAGGAGGATCAGGTTGTTTTTCGAACCAACCTTTTCCTTGTACTCACCTGTCAACCTTCAAGGTAGACCCTACCTACCCAACCACAATCACACCGGCTAATCCTGCTCTGGCTATAAGGTTACAGTAATAAAATCCGCGCAGGTCTGAATGCACTTCCTGCCTCCCTCTTTCTACCTGCGTGGGAACTAGGGAGGGTTTTTTTTTCTGAGGCGCTTTCTCAGGTGACAGTTCTGGCCCGGACTCAGTTTTCTTTTTTCTTTTTCTTTTTTTTAATCTGAGCGTGGTCTTGGTTGCAACTTTTCCTCCTGTTTCTCAATGGCGTGCCTTCCGCCCATCAGACCACCAGATCTCCGGGCCGATCCAGAGATCTGGCTGTGAAACAGGCTTAGCCGCAGGTGGATAGCTAGCACCGATGAGGTGACCTGGTTTGGGGGTCATGAAGGGTCTGCAAGAAAACCAACAAGCTCTGAGAGCACCAAGGACCTCACAGTACCTTCCTTCTCCTTCTCCCTTTCTCCACAAACGGTACTCCCTTCTAGCACTTATGTTTCCGAGCTGGGTCATGAAATGTCTGCACAAAAACAGCCAATCTCAGAGAGCACCAAGGACCCTAAAGTCCTCCTCCTCTTTCCCACAAATCCCACTCCCTTCTAGCACTGATGAGGTTACCTAGTTGGGTCATGAAACGCCTGCAAGAAAACCATCAAGCTCAGAGAGTACCGAGGACCACACAGTCTTCCTCCTCCTCTTCCTGCTTTCCTCCTCCTCCTCCTTCCCCCTCCTCTCTCCTTCTCCTTCACAAACCCCACTCCCTTCTAGCACTGATGATGTTACCTAGTTGGGTAATGAAACGTCTGCAAGAAAACTACCAAGCTCAGAGAGCACCCAGTACTCCACAGTCATTTTCCTCCTCCTCCTCCTCCTCCTCCTCCTCCTCCTCCTCTCCACAATCTCCACTTCCTTCTAGCACTGAAGATGTTACCTAGTTGGGTAATGAAACGTCTGCAAGAAAACTACCAAGCTCAGAGAGCACCAAGGACCCCACAGTCATTTTCCTCCTTCTCCTCCTCCTCCTCTCCACAATCCCCACTTTCTTCTAGCACTGAAGAAGTTGCCTAGTTGGGTAATGAAATGTCTGCACAAAAACAGCCAATCTCAGAGAGCACCAAGGACCCTAAAGTCTCCATTGTCATCATTCTCCTCCTCCTCTTCCTCCCTTTCTCCACAAACCCACTCCCTTCTAGCCCTCATGAGGTTACCTAGTTGGGTCATGAAACGTCTGCAAGAAAACTACTAAGCTCAGAGAGCACCAAGGACCCCACAGTCATTTTCCTCCTCCTCCTTCTTCTCCTCCTCCTCCTCCTCTCCACAATCCCCACTCTCTTCTAGCACTGATGCGGTTACCTCGTTGGGTCATGAAACGTCTGCAAGAAAAACCACCAAGCTGAGAGAGCACCAAGGATTCCTTGTGCGGTGCAGGAAATTTGGGGGCCTTAACAAATGTGTCGCTTAACAACAGAATCGCTAGTCATAAGCAGAGGACTACCTGTATATGCAGAGATACATTTTTGGGACTGTGAGCTGCCCAGAATTACCCTGTGGTACGATGGGCAGCCAATGCATGTTATAAATACATTTTATTCATACACGCCGTGACTCTTTATGCAAGAGACGAAAAGGGCAGCTGCGAACATGGCCTTGCAACGACCTACCCAGTCTCTTCTAATAATTGATATATGGCCGCGTTCGTCAGTTGATTCACGGGGGCCACTAAATTAATCAATGTGTTCGCCTCCATGCTTAAAAAGCCACACGACTTGGAACGATGGGGAAAGAGGAGGGAAATGGAGGTGCATTAAAGGATTTCTCAGATGTGTGGAGCGCATGTGTCCTAGCAGCTGCCTGGAGGCCTACTGAGGCCTGAGGAGAAGTCACTGCAAAAAGAGTCTGGGAAAAAAAAAAGAAGACTTATGACCACCTTCCACACTTATGACCATAAGAATGTAGTTTTTAAATGTGAATGAAACTGATATATTTTCTTTTTTCTTTAATTGTTTTTTAAGGATTATTTTTAATTTATATCCGGATAAGAACACAAAGACTATCGTTAAAATGAATTATGAGGATCCTAGTGAAGAGACTAATATCAGTTTTCTATAATTAACTGAATAGATTGATATACTTGAAATAATAAATGACTCAGACAGTAATTGAGGGAAAAGAATGTCATGCAGAATCTTGCTTAAAATACATATATGCACATGTGACATATAGTAGCTAGGAGATTGTTGTTATTAAACTAGAATGTGGTAATTATATAGTGATCATATTATAAATTTTGATTATGGATTAAAGGGGAATAAATTGAGGGGTGTATAAGATAAAAGGGTGGCACGCTCTAATTGGTAATTAAAGGGGGACATTTTTGGTATTAATAGATTTAAGTTGAAATTTACTGAATAATGAAACAAAAGTATGTGATAAAATTGCAAATATGACAGATAAAAGTATAAAGGAATAATGAATTTAGAATAAAAAAAATATGCATGTTAGACTATAAAACAAAGTATATTTACAGAAAGAGGAGTTAAGTTAAGATATAAATTGAACATGGATTTAATAAGTGTAAAGAAAGTAAGAATATTGGAGAAAATTTATTGTCAAATGGAAGTAGATAATTGAATGTGAAAGATAAACATATACTAAGGTCATATTTGTGGTGAAATGTAAAAACCTGGAACCACATTGGTCACGGAACAAGATGTTTCTAAAATGTAAAAATAAAAAATTGATTGCAAAAAAAATATATTTATGACGCTTGGCAACTGACTCACAGTTATGACAGTTGCAAGCCAAGCCCACGGGGAAGGCAAAATTCACTTAAGAACCGTGTGACTAACGAACAACTGATGGGATTGGGGCAAGCAAAATGGGGCAAAATTCATTTAACGACAGTCTCACGTCACAACAAAAATTTTGGGCTGAATTGTGTCCACAAGTTGAGGATTACCTATATGGTTTTGCTCAAAACCAGAGCTTGTACGAGTACATGAACACCACACAAGGTTGCCTTTTAATGTATGTGAACCCCTAGAAAAATACCTACGTGTCAAGAGTGATGGTTTTTACAAGTATATATTTAAGGCCCAAGAAAGGCAGAGGCTGTTATTAGCATTTTATAATGCCATTTGTCATATTAAAATAAATAATTAAAATAGAGTCCCCGGGAGTCAGCAGGTATATCAATTTAATAAATTGCTGTTATTACTATTATTGGAGCCTGTTTTGCATCCCGTTTAAAGAACAGCGGGCCCAATATAATCCCTTGCAGTCTGGCTTCTAAATGGGAATATTTAGAATATTTTGTCTACAAAAATTGCAAATTAGTAGATACATTAAAAGGGAAAAAAAAAAATCAGAAACCCAACTGTTCTTTTTTTACTTTCCCTTTTCTTTTCTTCCCGCCCCACCACCTCTTTCTGGTGTTTTAATTCTTGTTAACTTTGCCTCATTTCTCTATTTTTTTTCTCCTTCCTTTCATCGGCATGTACAAAGACACACAGATGCTAGGAAACAAAACAATGGAGACTTTAGTGTACAATAATCAAGGTTAAGATTGAAATCTTTATTGCATCGCAACTATTTGGATGGGAATCACAGCTGCCTGTTCTACTCTCCTTTGGATGAAAAAGGCAAATCCTTTCATACTCGTAATGTTGACAACCTAAATTGTAACGGATGCTGCAACGGTCGTTAAATGTGAAAAGCGATCACTTTTTTTCCAGCGATGTTGTAACTTCGAACGGTCACTATATGAACTCAAAGACTCCCTGTACCTGACAGTTACAGTAGGCAGTCCAATAATAATAATGATAAAAACAATGAAGAAAGGAAGAAAAAGGAGCACATATTTAAATTTTGAGCTACGCTTTTACACACATACACACGATGGTCCTCACTCAACAACCTCAATCGAGACTGGAATTGCGACCACAGTCTAAATCAGTGATGGCGAACCTTTTCGGCACCGAGTGCCCAAACTGGAACATGGGTGCATGCGCCAGAGTGTCAGAAACCCAAAGACCAGCTGGCCGATGCGCGCATGCCTGTTTTTTGGCTGTTTCTGGCCCTGGGGGGGGGCGTTTTTCAGGCCATTTGGGAGCTGTTTTTCAGGCCATTTCAGGCTGTTTTGGGGGCCATTTTCAGGCTGTTTTCTGGGCCTTTTTAGGCCATTTGGGGGCCATTTTCAAACAGTTTTTTGGGGTGTTTTCAGGCTGTTTTGGGACCATGTTCAGGCTGATTTCTAGGCTGTTTTCTGGGCCATTTCAGGCCATTTTCAGGCAGTTTTTTGGGGCTGTTTTCAGGCTGTTTTCTGCGCCATTTCAGGCCATTTTTAGGCAGTTTTTGGGCTGCTTTGGAGGCCATTTTCAGGCTGTTTTCTGGGCTGTTTTCCGGGCCATTTCAGGCCGTTTTTGGCCCCCAAAACAGCCTGAAAGCGCCTTGAAAAAGCCCCGGCGGACGGCCTGAAAAAGGCCTGAAACAGGTCCGAAAATGGCCGTTTCCCAGGCTGTTTTCTGGTGCTCCAGCACCCCGAAGACCAGCTGGCCGGCGCACATCTGCATGCCAGAAACCAGACGAGCAGCTGGCAATGGTGCGCGTGCCCCAGAGAGAGCTCTCTGGCACGTGTGCCATAGGTTCTCCATCACGGGTCTAAATGAAGCAGTCATTTGGGGGAAAGCATCACGTGACCACACTTATGATGGCCGCCGGGTCTCCGGGTCACGTGAGGTCCCCTTTTGCGGCCTTCTGACCAGCAAAGTCAATGGGGAACCCAGATGGTTCACTTAACGACCGGATTATTAACTAAACAAAACTGGGGGGGGGGGTCTACCTAACCAGGATGGGAAGAAAGGTTGTTAAAACGAGGCAAAGCTCAAATGAACCACTGTTTCACTGTGGTCGTAAGTTCGAGGACTACCTGTAATAAAAACTGCTCGGCCTCAGACAAGGGTGCCAAGCTCTGTGCGGTTGTGTGTGTGTGTGTGTGTGTGTGTGTGTTTGTGTGTTCCTCATCTCTGCTCCTGCCAATACACTTATAACATGCCCAGCCAGTCTGGAAATAAAACACAAGCGCTCGGAACCCAGCTAAAAGGATTTATTTCCTAGATTTTTCCTGAACGCAACCCTGCAGATTTGAGTTGCTCTCACTCTTTTAAGGAAAAAAAAAAAAAAAAAGCTGCCACTAAAATGCACGTACACACTCCCCAAAGCACTGGGATTAGATGCCGAGCTACACAAAATAGCCCTCTCTGGATCTGTCCTGCAGCCATGCCATCCACCAGACCGGACCACGATTGGGGGCGGGGGTGGGGTGAGGAATCTAAAAATAATAAATAATAATAAGATTCAGCAGAATAAGCCGTTTTATTTCTCTCCTCTCCTGCTAGCTAGACAGTCAGGAAAAAAATTTATGTCTCTCCCGACATCGGTGCAAGCTCAGTATAGGAAGTTCGCCTCTGCCCCTCTCCTAAAAATGAAATATCCTAGGAAATATTAAAAAGGCAGAATATTTCCCCTAAAAAAGAGTAAAGTAGAAACTCGGAGAGGCAGAAGTTCACCCCAACCTTCATTAATAAGTGGGCCATTAAGGCCTGGGCCAGCCTAGTCTACATAACAAAGATCTACTCCACGTAGAGCTATAACAGGAATTTCCCAAAGCCCTTTTCATGACATCATCATCCAGCAAGGCTCAACCAAGCTTGGGACTCTGGACAGCCTATAGAGTTGCCCCCGCACGGCCCCATGGGAGTCTGACAACCAATCAGAATACAAGCTCCAATTCAAATCCCAACAGAGGGTATAAAACCCAGGCGCTCTCAGCATCTCGGTCCTCTTTCTTGACCTTCTCTCCTCCCCTTGAAGGAGGGGATCCTCCTTTTCACTTTGGATCTTCAAGCCACGTGGTCCTGCTGTCCACCATTAAACCTTCCAAACCGCCTCCATGTTTCCAGTGTCTTTTTCCCCCACTTGGAAGGATATTTCTTCCAACAGGAGATTTAAAAAACAACATTTTTCTGAGGGAGGGGGAAAATAAGACCAATTTCCAATCCACCCAGAGAGGCACAAGAATGGACTTTTAAAACATTCGCCAGGGACGAAAAAAAAATGTAATTAAACACACCCCAAATTTTTGGCGTGCAGGAGAGACCCACCTGCATTCCAGCTAAAAGGGTTTTAAAAAGTTGTTGTTTTTTTTGCAAGGGGATAGGATCAAAGACCAAGGGGAAAAGCAAAAGACTTGCCCAAAACAAAAAAAAGCAAAAGGATACTTTTTAAATGTATTTATTTATTTAGCTTACTGGCATATCTTAACAGGGATTTGCATATTAACATTTCACCTCAATTAAAACCAGTAAAATACAAACTTTCAAAAAAATACCAGTGTCTTAGGCCATCTATCTGTCTCCAAGCACAGTGAAAAAAAATCAGATACTAGACCGGTGTGTGTGTGTGTGTGTGTGTACGTGTGTGTGTGTGTGTGTGTGTGTGTAAGTATGCATGTATGTATGAAACTATGTGGTCGGGCTTAGTTTTTGGGGAGGAAAATAAGGGGGAAATTCTGCCTCTGCCTACCAGCCTCCATCGGTATTCATCTGGCTAGCGTCCTGTCAGTGTGTGAGAGAGTGAAGGGGTGAAAGAATATTTGCTGTGTGAGCAAGGAGACAGCAAGGAGCCTGGGCAGGGCTGAGCTCAACTGTTGTGTACTAGCGCTGCTTGGTGCTGCTGTGAGACTGAGACTGAAACTCCTCTCCTCTGCTTGCTGTTTGCATTTGGAAGAGACTTCTTCGGGGGTGGGATTCAAAAACCGGTTCTGTGGGCGTGGCTTAGGTGGTGGGTGTGGCTTGGTGGTCATGTGACTGGGTGGACATGGCTTGGTGGTCATGTTATTGGCTGGGTGTGGCCAACTCAACATCACTCGCATCGAGGCACACATCTCCTCGCCTGGACTCTCATGACTGTGGGGATGCTGCAACAGTTGTAAGTGTGAAAAATGGTCATAAGTCACTTTGTTCAGTGCCATTGTGACTTGGAATGGTCCCTCCACACAAGCAAAGTACCAGCAAAGGAGGGGAAATAAACTCCAGAGAAGTTCCAGAGACAGGAAGTCTAGACCTGCCAAGAATGTAATAAGGGTTAACAGAGAGGCAGTTTCTGTAAGCAACACCAGAATGTTTCCTTCCTGCCTTCCTTACAGGATTAGCCCAGGAATTTTTTCTAACAACTGGTTCTCCGAACTGCTTAGAATGTTAACAACCTGTTCTAGCGAGTAAGTGCAAACTGGTAGAATCCCACCCTTGGACTTCTTTCCAGGTGGGGAGGGGGAGTAGATCTCCTTAGCATTAGAGCGTGTTAATAATAATAATAACAATAACAATAATATAGAAAATGCTCTAAATGCTCTGATGGTCATTTGGAAAAATCCTTTCTTAGGGAGCCCCTAGAAGCCAAGAGGAACCAACGGGCCAAATTTCAAGTTTGTAGGCTTGACGGTTCTGGAGATTTTGTGATGATGCATGAGTGGTCTTTTGCTTTTATATATATGTATGTATGTATGTGTGTGTGTGTGTGTGTGTGTGTGTGTGTGTGTGTGTATCTATATGTATATGTATATGGTATTCAGCTTTGTTTGGGTATTTTCCCACGTCATTATAGTTGTGCTTTAAAGTTAGCAACGTTTGACGCAGAATCTCATCTGACATCATCAGGCTTCTGTATAGACTTCAGATGAACACTATACAGAAGCCTGATGATGTCAAATGAGATTCTGCCGAAACGTTGCTACAACTTTAAAAGCACAACTATAATGATGTGGGAAAATACCCGAACAAAGCTGAATACCATACATGTAAGTACCCGCGAAAACTTAAGAAAATATATATATAAATAGATAGAGAGAGAGAGAGAGAGAGAGAGAGAGAGAGAGAGAGAGATAAATAGAGATATAGATATAGACACACACACAAACGATCAGGAGGGGGGAAAAGACTGGACTTTATTTCCGAGGTTACAATATTTAAAAAGTGACCGGTCAATATTTAAATAAAGTCCAGTCCTTCTTCCCCCTCCACCCCTATCGTGGGGGGGGGTTCTATATCCTGCCTCCGCCTGCATTCCCAATGACAACCAGAGGATGCTTTTTTTGGTCCTAAGCCCAGATAGGTTTGCAAATATCTGTCAGTCTGTCTGTCTGTCTCTCTATGATTAAAATTCTTTGCCTCTCTCCGCTCTCTTCTCCCATCTCTCTGCATCATTACTCAGCCCCCAAAGGGTGGCGTGATCAGGCAGCCTCCCCACACAGGATGACATAATCGGAGCCGCCGCCGGCTGCTCTCCAAAATCCAGCCCCCCCCCATCCTCTCCCGGACGCTGGACGGTCCCCGCCTTTACGACCTCCTCCTCCTCCGACCCAAATCAAACCCATTTTTTTAAAATCGATTTATAAAAATCCAAACTAAACCCAAACCTCCCTTGCACCCAACACGCATCCTTCTTCTTCTCCACAAACACACCCATCCACCCCGCACACACACTCTCTCTTCCTTCCCCCCCCTCCCCAATCCTCACAACGCCTTCTCTGGACACGCGTCTGCAGCACCCCCGGGGAGACGCAAACAGGCACGCGCCTCGTCCGTGCAACCTTTTTTTTTTTTTTTGCACGGGGAACGAGCAAACGTTGTTTTTTTTTTGCAGGCGATGCCTATTTATTTGCAACGGAGCGCACAACACTCCTCTTCCGACGCATGCACACGCGCACACACACACACAGACACACACGAGCATCCTTCCTCCCCACCCGCGAGGTAGCTGCTTCTCCCCCCAGGTGGGTGTGCTTTGCACGCACGTATACACACACACACACACAGGCGCGAGCACGGAGGAGCCGCGGATGTTCACGCAGCAGCCACGGGGGGGGGCAGGTTGCAAAAGCCCCCCCCCGGCCCCCCCAGCGGAGCTTTCCCTCTTCCACGCCCCCCTCCCTCCCTTGCCCCAAATCCCCTCCGGCTGGGGTGCAAAGGGAGGGGAAGGGGGAACCCCTGGGATTCCCCACCCCACCCACCCACCCTCCTCCTCCTCCTCCTCCTCCTCCAGCGCGCTTTGCCCTCCTTACTCTTTGCAAGCTCAGGTGCTCGGGCGCTTTTTTTTTTTGCAATCCAAAGGCGGCTGGGATAGGATCGCGTGGGGGGGGGTTCCCTCAACCCCGAGCCCAGCCCAGGCAGACCCGCCGCCGGTTCTCGGAGCGATCCGGACGGCCCGCGCAAGCCGGCGAGGAGGAAAGCGAGCGCCGCGACCGGCGGGCTGGCATGGCAAAACCGCGAACCGCGTCCCCTCGCCGACACGCGTCTTTTGCTCCCTTTTCTTGCGGCAAACGGCGGCCACGCCCCCCCCTCCCGGCCGGCTCCGGCCTCAGCCTATCAGCGGGCAGGATCGAGGAGGAGGGTGGATCGCCGGCTTTGTAACTCTCTCTCCCCCCCACCCCTCCGCCCCGCGCAGAGCGATGCCCCCGGGGCTGCGAGTGGCTTCGGGTCCGGTGGTTCCCACGTGCAGCAAGCGGGAAGGGAGCGTAACGTGGGAATGCAAAGGGGAGGGGGTGCTTGCTTCGGAGGAGAAGCCCCCCCCCCCACGTGCTGCTTGGTTGGGTGGTGCGTATCGGGGACTGGTCCCCTACCGGGAAGCGAAAGGCAGGGTGTCGTGTGAAAGGGGCTGACCTTCGCGCTTGCGTGTTGGGCCTGCATCGGCTTGGGCGAACAGCCTGCGCTGCACGTGTGCAGGTATATATATATGCCTGCGGGTGTGTGCGCGCGTCGTTGCGTGGATGCGTGCAGACACCCTGCCCAGCTATCTATCTATTATATACACAGATGATAGAATAGGTTGGATGGATGGACAGACAGGCACAGATAAGAGGATAGAGTAGAGAGTAGACAGATAAATACAGAACTGGGAGATCATAGAAAGAGACAGACAGATAGACAGATTATCGAGACAGATGCTAGGGTGGTAGGTAGGTAGATACGTGGGTGGATGGATAGATAGGACGGTATATAGATGGATCTGTAGGACGGTAGGTAGATAGAGATAGAAGCAGATAGATAGATAGGTAGGTAGATAGGTAGGTAGAGAGGTAGGTAGAGAGGATGGTAAATGGATGGATGGATAGGATGGTATATAGATGGAAAGGTAGGTCAGTAGGTAGGGATAGAAACAGATAGATAGATAGATAGATAGATAGATAGATAGATAGATAGATAGATAGATAGATAGATGATAGATAGATAGATAGATAGATAGATAGATAGATAGATAGACAGACAGACAGACAGGAAAGTAGATAGATGGGTAGGTAGGTAGGTAGGTAGATAGGATGGTAAATGGATGGATGGGTAGGATGGTATATAGATGGATAGATAGGTCGGTAGGTAGAGATAGAAGGTCGGTAGGTAGGTAGGACAGTAGATGGATGGATAGATAGATAGATAGATAGATAGATAGATAGATAGATAGATAGATAGATGAATAGGTAGGTAGGTAGATAGGACGGTAGATGGATGGATTGGATGGATGGATAGGTAGGTCGGTCGGTAGGTCAGCAGATAGAGATAGAAATAGATAGATAGATAGATAGATAGATAGATAGATAGAGCAGTAGATAGATGGATAGGTAGGTAGATAGGACAGTGGATGGATGGATAGATAGGACGATGGATGGATGGATAGATAGATAGATAGATAGATAGATAGATCAGTAGATAGATGGATAGGTAGGTAGATAGGACAGTGGATGGATGGATAGATAGGACGATGGATGGATGGATGGATGGATAGATAGATAGATAGATAGATAGAGCAGTAGATAGATGGATAGGTAGGTAGATAGGACAGTGGATGGATGGATGGATAGATAGGACGATGGATGGATGGATGGATGGATCGATCGATAGATAGATAGATAGATAGATAGAGCAGTAGATAGATGGATAGGTAGGTAGATAGGACAGTGGATGGATGGATAGATAGGACGATGGATGGATGGATGGATGGATAGATAGATAGATAGATAGATAGATGGATAGGTAGGTAGATAGGACAGTGGATGGATGGATAGATAGGACGATGGATGGATGGATAGATAGATAGATAGATAGATAGATAGATAGATAGAGCAGTAGATAGATGGATAGGTAGGTAGATAGGACAGTGGATGGATGGATAGATGGATGGATGGATGGATGGATGGATAGATAGATAGATAGATAGATAGATAGATAGATAGAGCAGTAGATAGATGGATAGGTAGGTAGATAGGACAGTGGATGGATGGATAGATAGGACGATGGATAGATAGATAGATAGATCAGTAGATAGATGAATAGGTAGGTAGGTAGATAGGACGGTAGATGGATGGATTGGATGGATGGATAGGTCGGTCGGTCGGTAGGTCAGCAGATAGAGATAGAAACAGATAGATAGATAGATAGATAGAGCAGTAGATAGATGGATAGGTAGGTAGATAGGACAGTGGATGGATGGATAGATAGGACGATGGATAGATAGATAGATAGATAGATAGATAGATAGATAGATAGATAGATAGATGTATAGGTAGGTGAGTAGGTAGGTGGGTAGGTAGATAGGACGGTGGATGGATGGATGAATGGATGGATAGATAGGTCAGTAGATAGAGATAGAAACAGATAGATTAGGTAGGTAGGTAGATAGATAGATATAGATAGAACAGTAGATAGATGGATAGGTAGGTGGGTAGGTAGATAGGACGGTGGATGGATGGATGGATAGGTAGGTCAGTAGGTCAGTAGATAGAGATAGAAATAGATAGATAGATAGATAGATAGATAGATAGATAGATAGATAGATAGACAGATAATAGATAAATAGAACAATAGATAGATGGATAGGTGGGTGGGTAGGTAGATAGGACGATGGATGGATGGATGGATGGATAGGTAGGTCAGTAGATAGAGATAGAAACAGGTAGGTAGGTAGGTAGGTAGATAGATAGATAGATAGATAGATAGATAGATAGGGCAGTAGATAGATGGATAGGTAGGTAGGTAGGTAGATAGGACGGTAGATGGATGGATGGATGGATGGATGGATGGGACGATGGATGGATAGATAGGACAATGAATGGATGGATGGATGGACAGGTAGATGAATAGATGAGAGAGACAAAGGAGTAGATTGTAGAAAGAAAGAAAGAAGAAAGGAAAGAAGAAAGAAAGAAAGAAAGAAAGAAAGAAAGAAAGAAAGAAAGAAAGAAAGAAAGAAAGAAAGAGAAATGGATGGAGGATCGATATTATGGAAAGAAAGATAGATAGTGATATTCCCACTTGATTGATGGTGCTGTGTATAAGTCTTCAAGGGCAGCCCCGTGGAGAGTGAATTGCAGTAATCTAATCCAGGAACACCAAGGGTGCAAGCAATCGCCCCGAGTGGCCCCTGTTCAAGGCAAAAGTGATGCAGAGCTGGTCAAAAGTCCTCCAAGCTACCGTCGCTCCTCTGCCTGGTGGCAGCAACTAACCAACTTTGGCTAACATCAGTGACCCATCTAATCTTGGCATTGGTGGGCTGAGGAATCCACCGGCTCCTCCCTCTTGCTTGGATTGAGTCTGAGCCTCTCCTGAATTTCCATCTCCTGGCGGGGGACTCTTGGGGGGCGGGGGGGGGACAGGGCAGGTCATCTTCCAGCTAATAAAGTAATGAATTTGACAAGGGTCCCACACAGGAAACCCCCCCCCCCCATTCGCACCCTTGCACCCAGCTTTGTTGCAGGAATTGGGTGTGTCTCGTAGTTTAAGGAAAAGACAAAGTAGGGGCGGCATGGTAACTGTCTTCCAACTTTGGAGGGGCTATCACAGAGAGGAGGGGGGCACCCACCTACTCTACAAACCCCCTGAAGACAGGACAAGAAGCAACGGATGGAGACTCATCAAGGAGAAAAGCAACCTAGAACTAAGGGATCATTTCTTGACAGTGAGAACAATTAAACCGGTGGAACAGCCTGCCACCAGAAGTTTCTGGGTGCTTCCTCACTGGAGGTTTTCAAGAAGAGACTGGACAGCCATTCACCTGGACGGCTATTGGTTCTCCTGCCTGAGGAAGGGGCTGGATGAGAAGACCTCCAACTCTGTGGTTCTGTACTTTTGCCATTCCTGCACTGGCTTTTCCCATCTCCCACGGATATTATGCTGCTATAGAGACAGGGCTGAAATAAACTCCAACTTGCTAAGCACACGAGTGAAAGTCATTATACAACGGCAATGCCGCCGGTGCATCACAAGTCTTTTTTTCAACCGGGGCGGGAATACTTGGCACGATTTTTATGGAGTAAGGTAAGAGGTAGGCAGAAGTCAGGATCCTGAAGGTAGAGAAGGGTTTGAAAGAAGAAGAATTGCGGGAAGAGTTCTTCTTATCATTTTCTTGCAGATGTTGTGTTACCGAACTGGGTAATATCATCAGTGCTAGAAGGAAGTGGAGTTTGCAGGGGAGAGCAAGGCTGTGGGGTCCTTGCACTTGATTGTTTGCTGGCGGATGTTTCATGACCCCACAAGGTAACATAATCAATGCTAGAAAAGAGTGAGGTATGATGTCTATTATATACAGTAGTATGCCCTCTTAATTGGAGGGTGGTATTTTCTCCTTGGTAGTTCCTTAATTAGGGAGGCGGTGGCTCAGGGGCTAAGACGCTGAGCTTGTCAATCAGAAAGGTCGGCGGTTCGAATCCCTCGCACCACGTCACAGAGTGAGCTCCCGTTCCTTGTCGCAGCTTCTGCCAACCTAGCAGTTCGAAAGCACGTAAAAAAATGCAAGTAGAAAAATAGGGATCCCTTTGGTGGGAAGGTAACGGCGTTTCGTGCGCCTTTGGCGTTTTGTCCAGCCGGCCACGTGACCACGGAGACGTCTTCGGACAGTGCGGGCTCTTCTTCGGCTTTGTGACGGAGATGAGCACTGGTGCCCCCTAGAGCCAGAAACGACTAGAGGGGAAACTTTACCTTTTAGTTCCTTAATTGAGGTATGGTTTTCTGCTTGATTGTTTGATTGTCTGGGGCTTAATCCCTGCTTATCTGGATGCTGGAGAGGAGTTTTCTGCATGGTGTATGAACACCTAGCGAGGTGACCCCACCCCACTCATGAAACTGGAGGAAAGGAGCTCCAGGTTTAAGATACCACCTCAGGGGAGGCCATGTTTGCAAACCTCCCCCTTTGGAACATTCCCGCTGGTAAAGTATCTGCGTGTTGGTGCAATTTTGCCAACTGCGGCTTTTGGCATTTGATCTGTTTTCATCCAGCAGGAGAACATTTGTAGGCGTTATGGAGGCTCCGAGGCACAGCTTTCGACGGGCTCCTTTGCTCAGGCGCAAAACGTAGCAGAAGAGAAGGCTGTCCCAGGTCCTGCAGGCAGAATTGCTGGTTTGTGTTCGCACAACACACCGAGTCGCCGTAGAAGGTTGATTGGTCTGTGCAGGACGTATAGTAGCACTGTCTTATTCACCATTCCTATTCTAGCTCAGCCCCTCCAGGACAATCTAGCAGGGTGCATTAAAAACATGGACGAAGGAGCCTCTTGTAGGCCTCTTCCTTGGGATCTTCTGGTGGTCTCCCATCCAGGTATTAACTGTGGGATACTTCAAAGTGTTTTCCCTCCTTCTTTTCTGCAAAATGTCTCGGTAGCTATTTTAAACATCTTTTCCCCTCCTTCCTTCCTTCTTTCCTTCCTTCCCCTTCCTTTCTTTATCCATCCATCCCTCCCTCCCTCTCCTTTTTCTTCCTTCCTTTTTTCCTTCTCCCTTTCTTTCTTCCTCCCTCTCTTCCTCCTCCCTTCCTGTCCTTTTTCTTCCTCCCACTCTCCTTTTTCCCTTCCCCTTTCTTTCTTTCTCCTTCCTTCCTTCCCCTTTTCTCTCTCCTTCCTTCCCTTCCTTCCTTCCCTCCTTTCTCCCTACCTCCGCTCTCTCTCTTCTTCTTTCTTTCTTTCTTTCTTTCTTTCTTTCTTTCTTTCTTTCTTTCTTTCTTTCTTTCTTTCTTTCTTTCTTTCTTTCTTTTTTCTTTCTTCTTCCTTCTTTCTTTCTCTCCCCTCCCTCCCTTCCTCTCCCACAAATACCTAACACAAATACTCCCAGATGTTCTGGGCTTCAATGCCCAAACACTGGTGGGGGGGAAAGGCACATCTGGGCCAAGCTGCCTGTCTCCCTTCCTTTCCTCCTCCACCTTCCATTTTAAATTAGAAAATGCCATTCTCCCTCATCTTCTTTTTCTATTTAGCTGAGGAGCGATTACTTTTTGCCAAGATCTCCCACTGATTTCTCTGGCATATTTGTGGGTGGAGGAATTGGAATGGATTTCTTTCTTTCTTTCTTTCTTTCTTTCTTTCTTTCTTTCTTTCTTTCTTTCTTTCTTTCTTTCTTTCTTTCTTTCTTTCTTTCTTTCTCTCTCTCTCTCTCTCTCTCTCTCTCTCTCTCTCTCTCTCTTTCTTTCTGAATTTCTTTTTCTTTTGCCATGGAGGAAAATCTCTCAATTTCAGAGGAACTCTGCTTTAGAAGTGACAGAAGAAGCTGCATTAGTCAATAAGACCCCCTCAGCCAAGAATTCCCTCCTGACGTCTTATCCCAAAAATGTCCAGAGGCAACTGGACTTTTTTTCGTTTTTTGTTTTTCCCCTTGAAAATGTTTCACTTCTCATTTAAGAAGCTTCTTCAGTTCTAAGTGAATGGCAGGGAAAGGAAAGATTGATAGGTAGTCCTTGAATTACAACCACAATTGAGCCAAAAATTTCTTTTTTTCTATGTGAGACATGGGAGTTTTCCCCCATTTTACACCCTTTCTTGCCACGGTTGTTAAATTAATCACTGTAGTTGTTAAGTTAGTAACACGGTTGTTGACTTTGCTTGTCAGAAGGTCAAAAAGGAGGGGCGAATCACATGACCCCGAGGCACTGCAACCGTCATAAATATGAACCAGTTGTCAAGCATCCGAATTTTGATCCTGTCACCACAGAGATGCTACAATGGTTATAAGGGTGAAAAACGGTCATCATTCACTTTTTCCCAGTGCTGTTGGGATTTTGGGCAGTCCTCAACTTACAACAGTTCATTTAGTGACCGTTCATGCCTTATGACCGTTTTTCACAGTTACGATCTTCCCCGTATAATAATCCTGTGATCAAAATTCAGATACTTGGCAATTGGTTCATAGTTATGACCGTTGCTGTGTCCTGAGGTCATCTGATCCCCTTTTGTGACCTTTTCGTGACAAGACTGGGTGACTAATGTAGGAACTGCAGTGATTCACTTAACAACTGTGGCAAGGAAGGTCGCAAAACTCCCTTAACAAAAGTCTCGCTGAGCAACAGGAAGTTTGGCTCCATTTTTGCCATACGTTGAGGACTACCGGTATATATTTTTTTGCAAAGAATATAAATCCATTGTGTCGTCTTCTTTTTTTTCTCCTTCCTTCTACTTTATACAACATCGGAGCCTTCTCCAGAGAGCTGCCAACGTTTTTAGTCCATCGATCGATCAGAATAGAGCTGGATGGTACTTCGGAGGCCATCTAGTCCAGCCCCCTGCTCAGGCAGGAGACCCTATTATATACCATTTCAGACAAGTAGCTGTCGACAAGTGATGACACGATGGATTTATATGCTTTGCAGTCATCTGAGGGGAGGACCCTTCGCCTGCCGATGACCATGTGCCTATAACTATACAGATAGTCTTCGAGTGACGACCACAATGAAGCCCAACATTTCTGTTGTTAAGGGAGACATTAGTTAGGTGATGTTTTCTTCTTTAAAAAAATCTCCCACAAAACATCTGGATCATGAACCACCCGCAACACAGCTGGGTCTTAATCTCTGTTTAGATATTTAAAATTTAAAAGACGGAGTAGTGAAGGACTAGACAACGAGTAAAGACTGTGCAGGTGTAGCTAATTGATTAAAGAGGCTGCTGCATGGCCGCTGCATGAGGGAATCTGAGCTGTGATTGGTTGCTGAGTGTAAAGGGGGTGGTACCTATTTTCCCGCCTTTTTCCCCTCATGTGCCGAGGGGGCTCTCCATGATTTACCTCATGAGGCTCCTGTTTGCCTCTCTTATCTATTTATTTATATACTGTATTTATTTAGCACCTGCTGATACAATTCTACAGAAGAATAATGGAGTCTGTCATTTGTACCTTTTTTTTTGTACTATGTATTTATTTATTTGTACTATTGGCCGCTATAGAGCATTGCATGCCAAAACAAACGGACATATTGATTTCCCCCACCATGCCATCGCTTTGGGGTTGGACTAGATGACCTACAAGGTCCCTTCCAACTCTTGGACTACCTGCGTCTGACTTTGCCAAACAACTAATTCCCACAATGTCAAAACTGCCTAGTAGAGCAGTAGTACTATTATCCTTCTCGTCTTGTGACTATAACTTCGTGGCTTGTATCTTATGATTTGTATTAATTGCTTTACTTAGTATCCTAGTTGGATTTGGGTCGATTGCTTATTGAGTAGCCTATGACCACCACTGAGACGGTTGTATCTTATGATTTGTGACAAATGTCTTTCTTATGGTTGTAACGATCATGATTTGTCACATATGGCTTGTATGTACACAGAGAGCTTCGGCGCTGGAGTCAAATCCTTTGTGTGTGTTCAATCACACTTGGCCAAAAAAGAATTCTAATCCTAATTCTAAATAAAACCACAAGTTCTTGTCAGCGTCTCTGACTCAGTTTAGACACCAGCCACGCAATTCCCTGAAAACATCATGTGTCCATAAAGGAGGCTAATTCGATCATTTGGTCATTTGTGCCTTGAGTGACATCTCTGGGTTGATAGAATGGAACGGAATGGAACGGAACGGAACAGAACAGAATAGAATAGAATAGGAATTTAGAATAGAATAGAATTTAGAATAGAAAATAGAATAGAATATAGGAGAGAATAGAATAGAATAGAATAGAATAGAATAGAATAGAATAGAATAGAATAGAATAGAATAGAATAGAATAGAATAGAATAGAAAATAGAATACAGAATAGAATACAATTATCTTTTTACTTGTACCTATTATCTTGTAAGCAATTGACAATTATTTTTTTTAAAAAAAGAATAGTATAGTATAGAATAGAATAGAATAGACAATAGGAATAGAATAAAATAGAATAATAAAATAGAATAGAATACAGAATGGAATACAATAGGAATACAATAGTATAATAGAATAGAATAGAAATACAGAATAGAATAGAACAGAATAGAATATAGAATAGAATAGAATAGAATAGGAATAGAATAGAATAGGAATAGAATAGACAATAGGAATAGAATAGACAATAGGAATAGAATAAAATAGAATAATAGAATAGAATACAGAATGGAATGGAATGGAATGGAATAGAATAGGAATAGGAATAGAATAGGAATAGAATAGACAATAGGAATAGAATAAAATAGAATAATAAAATAGAATAGAATAATGGAATGAATAGAATGGAATACAATAGGAATACAATAGTAGAATAATAAAATAGAATAGAATAGAAAATACAATAGAATAGAATAGAATAGAATAGAATAGAAATACAGAATAGAATAGAACAGAATATATAGAATAGAATAGGAATAGAGTAGACAATAGGAATAGAATAAAATAGAATAATAGAATAGAATACAGAATGGAATGGAATGGAATAGAATAGAATAGAAACAGAATAGAATAAGAATAGAATAGAATAAAAATTGAATAGAATAAGAACAGAATAGAATAAGAACAAAATAGAATAAGAATAGAATAGCATAAGAATAGAATAGCATAAGAATAAGAATAGAATAGAATAGAATAGAATAGAATAATAGAATAGAACAGAATAATAGAATAGAATAAGAATAGAATAGAATAGAATAGCAGAGTTGGAAGGGACCCTGGAGGTCTTCTAGTCCAACCCCCTGCTTAGGCAGGAAACCCTACACCACTTCAGACAAAGGATTATCCAACATCTTTTTAAAAACGTCTAATGTTGGAGCTTCCACAACTTCTGGAGGCCAGTTGTTCCACTGATTAATTGTTCTAACTGTCAGGAAATTTCTCCTTAGTTCTAAGTTGCTTCTCTCCCTGATTAGTTTCCACCCGTTGATTCTTGTCCTGTCCTTGGGTGCTTTGGAGAACAGCTTGACTCCCTCTTCTTTTGGGGCAGCCCCTGAGATATTGGAAGACTGCTCTCCTGTCTCCCCTGGTCCTTCCTTTCATCAGACTAGCCAGGCCCAGTTCCTGCACCCGTTCTTTCGATGTTTTATCCTCCAGTCTCCTAACCATCTCTGTTGCTCTTCTCTGCACTCTTTCATTGGTTCAATGCTCCATTACTTTTTCATGGCTTTCATGTTTCGTGACTCTCCACCGTCTTCTCAGGCATCTTCTCAACACCAAAATTCAAAGCTGCCTTTCTCTCCCTTCAAGTCCAACTTTGGCTTCCACAGAGAAGGGTCACGGTGAAAAACCATAGCTTGCACAATTCGCTTCAGGGACTAACTTTTGCTTTTTTTAAAATAACGTTAATAGATTACATAAGTTTTTAATTTAATTGAGCGATGAGTCACTCCGTTTCGCAACTGAAGGGGAGATTTCTATCTCTTTTTGGAACTCTAATAGTAAACCGAAGCGCGCTGCACACACACACACACACACACACACACACATATGTTCCCACTACAGCTTTGAGGCTGGGTTTGTAGCTCGATCTCTGTTATGAGAATAGCACTAGCACTTAGACTTATATACCGCTTCACAGTGCTTTCCAGCCCACTCAGCGGTTTACAGAGTCAGCCTCTTGCCCCACAACAATCTGGGCCCACATTTTACCAATCTCAGAAAGAGGGAAGATTGAGTCAACCTTGAGCCGGTTAGGATCGAACTGCCAGCAGTAGGCAGAATTAGCCTGCAATATTACATTCTAACCACTGCACCAGCAGAAAAAGGGATGAGGGAGGGAAGGAAGGAAGGAAGGAAGGAAGGAAGGAAGGAAGGAAGGAAGGAAGGAAGGAAGGAAAAGCACCTAGATGAAATGACATCGCTTTGAATCTCCCACGATCGGCTTGGCCAATCGTGGTAGATTCTTAGTGCACCAATCCCGGCCGTTTAGTCGGCCAATCAGGTTGTGGTCCGTGCGGACCAATCAGAATTCAGGATTTGGAAAATGTTAATATAGAACAAGAACCTATGAATGCTAACCGTTCTGGTGACAGAAGACTAAGAATATTATCACCAGTGACCTAAATTTCACTCTCCAAATAGCCCGGAAAGTCCTTTGGTGACCTTGGAGGGAATGGGAGCACAGAGGAGGGATTTCATAGTTGCACAGACCTGCACAAAAATGGAGGCCACCCAAGGAAGTTTGTGAACTGCACAGAGTGGATGAATGAAAAGGTAATGCCTACTTCAAAGGACTGGTTTAGTTTAATGGTGAAGGCACCAGCCTGGAAACAGGGAGATGGTGAGTTCTAGTCCTGCCTTAGGCATGAAACTCAGCTGGGTAACTGGGTCAGCCCTCCTCTCAGGGTGGTTGTTGTGTGGGAAAGGGGGAAGAGGAAAGAATATTAAGCAAATTCGCTACCTTAAATTACTGATAAAGTAACAAAGGCAGGGTAAAAATCTACTAAAATAAACTCCCATAACTCGTTGTTTATTTGCTTCTCTGCAGCCGGCCAGGCTTCCCATTTATCCACTTTTAGAAAGCACAAAAACTGACTTTCCTGAGAATGATTTGTCCCCAGCTTGCTGCTTCAGTGATATCTCCACCTAAGAACAAAATAGAAATGGAAATAATAGTAATAGAAGAAATGGAATAGAATAGAATGCAATGCAATGCAAAGGAGAATAGAACAGAACAGAATATTGAACAGAATAGAATAGAATTAGAATAGAATAGAATAGAATAGAATAGAATAGAATAGAATAGAATAGAATAGAAGAACAGAACAGAACAGAACAGAATATAGAATGGAATAGAAATAGAATAGAATAGAAATACAGAATAGAAATACAGAATAGAAC
Source organism: Pseudonaja textilis (assembly GCF_049901715.1). Taxonomy (NCBI): domain Eukaryota; kingdom Metazoa; phylum Chordata; class Lepidosauria; order Squamata; family Elapidae; genus Pseudonaja; species Pseudonaja textilis. The sequence continues at coordinate 2,482,934 of NC_141995.1, forward strand.
AATAGAACAGAATTTAGAATAGAATAAAATAGAATTAGAATAGAAATACAGAATAGAATAGAACAATAGAACAAAACGAAATATAGAATAGAATAGATATACAGAATAGAAATACAGAATAGAATAGAACAATAGAACAGAACAGAATATAGAATAGAATACAAAAAACAGAATAGAAATACAGAATAGAATAGAAATATAGAATAGAACAATAGAACAGAACAGAACAGAATATAGGCTAGACTAGAATAGAACAGAACAGAACAGAATAAACAAAGTTGGAAGGGTCCTTGGAGGACTTCTAGTCCACCACCCCCTGCTCAGGCAGGAGACCCTGTACCATTTCAGACAAATCTCTTCTTAAAAAACTTCCAGTGTTTTTATTCAGAACTTCTGAAGTTATTCCACCGATTAATTATTCCCACTGTCAGGAAATTCCTTCTTAGTTCCAGGTTTCTTCTCTCCTTGATTACTTTCCATCCGTCGCTTCTTGTCCAAGACAGAAGAAACTTTTCCTGTGTCTTTTTTCAACTTGCAAAGCGTAAGCATTAAAAAAAAACCCACCCAAAAACCATCTCAACCAACAGCATCAATGCTTGCTTCCAGCTATAAAGTCAGCAACCCCTACCCCCCAAAAACCAACACCAGAGAAAGATGAAAGCAAATCTCTTAAAAGAACACAGAAAAAGTGAAAGCCTCTTTTTTTTTTAGGGTAAGAAAACATGTCAGAAATCGCAAAGCATATTTTAGCACGGCAAGAACATTTGATGTGGGTTCTTTACAAGTGGCAGCCTCAGCTTCAGAGGTAGATGCTGCTGTTAGGCCCTTAACTTCATATCCCTTTTTTTAGGGCAGGGAATTGCTTATTTTGAAATAGAGGCACCGAGGATTGCACAATTGTTCCCTGCTGCAGGTAGTCCTCGACTTGTGACCGCAATCGAGCCCACTATTTTATAGGTGGCATCTCCCTTCAGCAGGACTGGCCAAAATGCTCAGAAATCTATCACCGAAATGTTGGAAATGCAAGGTTGTATCGGGAACATACTATCACATGTGGTGGACGTGTAACCATGCAAGGAAATATTGGCGACAGAGTCAGAAATGGTTAGGGCAAACGGTGGGAGAACATATACAATGATAAGAATGATTCCTATTAGGAATAATAACAGAGCTACAGTAAAGGCTCAACTGTGATGACCCAAGGGGGCATGACACAAAAGCAACGAAGTCACAAAAGTAGGTAAAGTCCCTTGAATTCCTCCAACTTGGCCCCCAACGTCCAGTTATCATCGGCCGGAGAAAAACACTCCCAAGAACAGTTTTTAAAGGGAAGAAATTCAGTCCGAACCCAAAGTACATCTAAATTATAAATAAAAACCAACACAAACCACACTGCAGCGATTAACGAGATAAGGCAGGATAAGGAATTGAAGACTTCAGAAGATAACGAAACACACATAGTTGGGAGGACACCATAACCCAGATAAGACTTGACAAACAAAGATAATTCACGCTTTGCTTCCAGCAAGTTGCTGTGCGCAAACACCCTTTCTAAACCCTGTTCTCCCAGCTGCAACCAATGAAAGGGATCAGGACCCTTTTCTCTCCTGTAAGCCAGTTTGCTCCCTTCTCCATTCCTCCCTGCGTGCCCTAGGATGAAGAGGGGTTTGTCCTCGATCTTCCTTTGAATGCCCAGCCGGAGTGTGCCCTTCCCCAGTTTCCTCCACAGCCACCAGAGCCACACTCCCACTCCCTGTCAGCTGCTCAACCTCCCCCTCAGAATCAGATTCCAACAGGGGCATGACACAAACATATTTAATATTACATATACTGACAACGGCGAGAATGGTTTAGGTGCAGCAATGAAAGAATGTTAATACAGCATCAGAAGGAGAGATAATAAGGAAAATACTGGCTTGTGCAGAACTAGATAGACTAACTTTAGAATTGAAAAACAAGGAGGAAACAGAATACTATGGTACTTGGAACAAGTTATATCATTGGTTGCAAAAGAGAGGAAGAGGTGGGAACAAAAAGTAATCAGGATGAATAGATCTAGAATGTGATATGATAGACCAGTGGTGGCTAACCTTTTTCGGCTCCCGTACTGATAATTATGCGTGCGCTCGCTTGCACACGCTTGTGTGCCAGGACCTAGAAGGCAATACATGCTGGCCTCCCCCCCATGCCCCCTGCACATGCTCGTGTGACCCCCTCACACGCCATGCATCTGTGTATGCCTGCGCAATTCCCCCCTCATAAACCGTGTGTCTTTGCGCATGCTCACACAATTCCCCCCTCGCACGCCATGCATCTGCGCATGCTTGTGCAATTCCCCCCTTGTGCACGTGCACCTTTGCACATGCATGCATGACTCCCTCCTCATGCGCTGCACGTCTGCACATGCACACACTTTTCCCCCTCGTGCACAACGATCCCCTCATGCACAGCGCATCCATGCACATGCGCACACGTCTCCTGCATAGCCCCCCTCTGTCCCCTGTGCATGCGCACTAGATATCCGACAATCAGCTGTCGGGTGGTGGCTCCCGTGTGTATGCGCAGTGGGGCACTTCCAGCAGGGGTGGGATTCAAATTTCTTAACAACCGGTTCTGTGGGCATGGCCTAATTTGTGGGCATGGCTTAGTGGTCATGTGACTGGATAGGCATGGCTTGCTGTCTGGGCGTGGCTTAGTGATCATGTGACTGGCTGGGTATGGCTTGTATGTAAATATTGTAAATATTTATGTAAATATTTAATTTTGTATTTAAAAAAGAGCAACCTTTACCCAAAATCAGGCAAAGCAGTCAGGCAGATTGAGTTGCTCACAGAATCACAGATTCACTCAGTGATCTATCTATCTGCAATCTGCTACCTGAGTCTGAAAAATACTGAAAAATAGAAGCTTCAATCCTAAGGAAGGTTCAGTTCTGCTTTTAGATTAGTTAAAAATCAAGAAATCCCAAGATTTCCTGCTTTCTAGCTCATCTAAATCTCCCGGCACAGCAGAACAGCTGATGGTCGGGTGGGGAAAAAAGGAAAAATAGCAACTTAGCCGGCAAGTTTGCCGGCTAAGGAGTGAGTCGGTTGGGAGGGGAAGGGAGGGGCCAGCCAGTGGCGCAATTTGCCGGTTCTCCGAACAAGGCAGAATCATGACAACCGGTTCTATAGAACCGGTCCGACCAGGTAGAATTCCACCCCTGCTTCCGGGCTACCTCTCGTGTGCCAGGGGAAATGGCACTGCATGCCCCTTCCAGCATGAGTGCCATAGGTTTGCCAACACGGTAATAGAGAATTTAATTGAGTAAGATGGTCAAAGCAACTGGTCATTAATTGAATCTGGCATCCCTATTGATAGGGTTTATCAGGAGGTCGCAAAATCAGTTGCCAAGCGCCTGAATTTAGATCACGTGATGCTATAATGGTCATAAGTGTAAGTATAAAAAAACGGGCATAACTTAACTCACTTTTTTCAGTGCCATTGTAACTTAGAAAAGTCACTAAATGAATAGTTGTAAGTGGAAGACTGCTTGTAATCTAGAAAGCTCCCGTCACCAAATTTCTTTCTGATTTGGAGATTATTCGGGTCTCCCCTCCTAGTTTTACACACAGACACATATAATGAAATGTGCTTTCTGGAATATATGGGGCAGATATTGAGACAATTTTTTTTTTTACAATGTTTGAAGACAGCATTAAATTAGGTTCACACCTTTTTTCAGCTGTATAATAAAAAGTGTGAACGAGTTCCCTGAAGACAACAAAAATTAACTTCTTAGAAGGTACTGCTAGCTCACCCAGCAAGAAGAATGGGCTCGTAGTAACTTACATACCATAGTATAAGGTAGTTCAGTGCATACTGACTGGCTGGGGAATTCTGGGGGTTGAAGTCCATACATCTTAAACTGGCCAAGATTAAGAAATATAGTTCTCAAAGATGGAAGCTCACATTCCAACTTTCTCTGAAAAGAAAGTGATTGGCCCAAAGTCACCTAGTTGGTTTTCATGCCCGGACTAGAACTCACGCTCGATTGGACAAATCACCTAGTTGTTTTCAACTCACCATTCCTGAACCTAACGCCAGGACGGACTAGAACTCACCATCTCCTGGTGATTGGACCAAAGTCATCCAGCTGTCTTTCATGCCTAAGGCAGGACTAGAACTCCCCGTCTCCTGGTGATTGACCATTCCAGAGTTGCCTGAAGCCCTTACATTCTGTGCCTCAGTCACCTCTTCCTTTAATACAGGCATAGAAATGAAATATCCCAAGGCTGCTTAAAAAGCAGCCACCATCCATCCAGCCTCTGTATGCCCAGGGGACATCTGGAGGGCACAGACACCCACCCCGGAGGGAATTTTTAGAGACAAAGCCAGTGGAAATTCTTGCAGATCTCAAAACCCTCTGTAACAACTACTAAATGGCTTTGTTAAAGCTCATTGAACAAGCCCATCGTAATGCGACATCAGCCACTGATCTAATCCCTGGGTTGTTGATCCATTCAGAGCCGAGTGTTTGATGGATATACGGCATGACACGGCTTCTGGGATGGGAAAAAAGGACAGGCTGCAGATACTGGAAAAGATAATAAAAAAACAGATCTGGCGACATCTAGAAACAAGTGAAGTAATAACTAGCAGTCAGCACGGGTTTGTTAAAAACAGATCATGCCGAACCAATCTTATTTCATTCTTCAACACAGTGACTAAATTAGTAGACCAGCAAAATACTGTGGACATAATATACTTAGACTTCGGCAAGGCATTCGACAAAGTAGACCACAACCTACTTCTTAGTAAGCTAGAAAAAAGTGGAATAGAAAGCACCACCACTAGATGGATTCACAACTGGCTGGCAAACCGTACTCAACGAGTAGTCCTTAATGGGTCTTAGTCTGCATGGAGGGAAGTAAGCAGTGGGGTGCCACAAGGTTCCGTCTTAGGCCCAGTACTCTTCAATATCTTCATTAACGACTTAGATGAGGGAATAGAAGGGGAACTTGCCAAATTTGCAGATGATACTAAGCTGGCAGGAATAGCTAACACCCAAGAAGATAGGCTCAAGATCTAGATGGATCTTGACAGACTAGAACACGGGGCCCTATCTAACAAAATGAAATTCAATGGAGAGAAAAGGAAAGTCCTACACTTAGGCAGGAAAAACCCAAAGGACCCATATAGACCGGGTGAAACCAGGCTCAATAGCAGGAACTGGGAGAGGGATCTTGGAGTCTGAGTGGACAACCAGCTAAATAGGAGCCAACAATGTGCAGCAGCAGCCAAAACAGCCCACGCAATCCTAAATTGTATTAACAGAGGGATACAACTGAGATCAAGGAATGTACTAATACCACTCTATAAAGCCTTAGTAAGGTCACACCTAGAGTACAGCATCCAGCTTTGGTCACCAAACTATAAAAAAGATGTCGAGACTCTAGAAAAAGTGTTAGATAAGAGCAGGGGTGGAATTCAATTTTTTTAGACGACCGGTTCTGTGGCCGTGGCTTCGGTGGTGGGTGTAGCTTGGTGGTCATGTGACTGGGTGGACATGGCTTGTTGGTCATGTGACTGGCTGGGCGTGGCCAACTCAATATCACTCGCATCGAGGCACGCATCTCCTCGCCTGGCCTCTCATGTCTGTGGGGTTGCTGCAACAGTTGTAAGTGTGAAAAATGGTCATAAGTCACTTTTTCAGTGCCATCGTAACTTGGAATGGTCACTCCACACAAGCAAAGTACCAGCAAAGGAGGGGAAAAAATTCCAGAGAAGTTCCTGAGACAGGAAGTCCAGTCCTGCCAAGAATGTAATAAGGGTTAATGGAGAGGCAGTTTCTGTAAGCAACACCAGAATGTTTCCTTCCTGCCTTCCTTACAGGATTAGACCAGTAATTTCTTCTAACAACTGGTTCTCCGAACTGCTTAGAATGTTAACAACCAGTTCTAGCAAATAGGTGCGAACCGGTAGAATCCCACCCCTGGATAAGAGCAAACAGGATGATTAGAGGATTGGAGACTAAACATATGATGAACGGTTGCAGGAACTGGGCCTGGCTAGTCCAGTGAAGAGAAAGACCAGGGGAGACAGGAGAGCAGCCTTCCAGTATTTGAGGAGCTGCCCCAGAGAGGAGGAAGCAGGTCAAGCTATTTTCTAAAGCCCCCGAAGGCCAGACAAGGAACAATGGATGGAAACTGAACAAGGAGAGATTCAATTATAGAAATATGGAGGAATTTTCTGACAGGGAGAACAATCAACCCATGGCACAGAAGTTGTAGGAAATTCATCCCTGGAGGCTTTCAAGAAGAGATTGGACTGCCATTTGGTGTAGGGTCTCCTGCTTGGGCAGGGGGTTGGACTAGATGACCTACAAGGTCCCTTCCAACTCTGGTTGTCTGTTATCTGTAAATCGAGATGGAGGCAGAACAATTGGCAAGGGGGGGGAGAATGAAAGGGATTGGGGGGTCTCCGAACTGCGCAGAATCTTAGCTTAGGGGCTCCTCTGAAACCCTGTGAACCCCCAGCAGCCCTGCCCTGGTTTCCTCCACATTTCAGCTCTCATCTATATCCCGGAAGCATTTGGTTCCAGGAGAATTATGCCTAAAAACTCCAGAAAATATGGTTGTCACGCACTCAACTTCGACATCCAGCTAGATTTCATGGCTAACATGAGACTAGAACTCCCAGTCTCCTGGTGATTGGCCTGAAGTCACCTAGCTGACTTTAATTTTCTAAAGCAGGACGAGAATTCACTGTCTCCTGGTTATTGGCCCATAGTCACCCAGCTGGCTTTCATGCCTAAGGTGGGACTAGAACTCCCCGTCTCCTGGTGATTGGCCCAAAGTCACCCAGCTGGTTTTCATGTCTAAGGGACTAGAACTCACCGTCTCCTGCTGATTGGCCCATAGTCACCCAGCTGGCTTTCATGCCTAAGGTGGGACTAGAACTCCCCGTCTCCTGGTGATTGGCCCAAAGTCACCCAGCTGGTTTTCATGTCTAAGGCGGGACTAGAACTCACCGTCTCCTGGTGATTGGCCCATAGTCACCCAGTTGGCTTTCATGCCTAAGGTGGAACTAGAACTCCCCGTCTCCTGGTGATTGGCCCAAAGTCACCCAGCTGGCTTTCATGCCTAAGGCAGGACTAGAACTCACCGTCTCCTGGTGATGGACCAAAGTCACCCAGCTGGATTTGAAGTATAAGGCATGACTAGAACTCACCGTCTCCTGGTGATTGGCCCAAAGTCACCCAGCTGGCTTTCATGCCTAAGGTGAGACTAGAACTCACCGTCTCCCGGTGATTGGCCCAAAGTCACCCAGATGGTTTTCATTCCTAAGGCGGGACTAGAATTTACCGTCTCCTGGTGATAGGCCCAAAGTCACCCAGCTTTCATGACTAAACCGGGATGAGAATACCAAGTTTCATGCATTATTTGGGCGGGCCAAACCATGGATGTGGCAAGCCAGCATTGTCTGTCGCCTTTTTTTGTGATGTGGATCGTAATGGGAACCGTTTCCTCCATCCCTGCATAGACCAATTGGGGGAACGTTGAACTTTTCCAAAGTCACAGCAACACTTTAATTTCGCACAGCGGCGGTGGCCGCGAAGGGTAAACCAAGCTGAAAAGGGCCCCCCGTGGGTGCCCACTTCTGAATGGCACAGCCGCTGCAGGCAGCTGTGGTACAATTACACACCATAGTCATTTGCCGCATAATTCGATTAAATCTTTGCTCGGCTTTTAACTCAGCGTGCCAAGGCCTCCACTGGAGTCATTGTAAGTCGGATTAGGGGCTAACTAACTAGCTACCTAGCGACCAACTAGGAGGGTGGTTAGCCTGGCACAGCGGTTCGAATGCAGTATTGCAGGCTAATTTTGCAGACTGACCCCTTGTTTGTTGCAAGCCAAAAACCAATTCATCCAATATATATATATTTAAAAAGGGCTTTTGGAAATAAAACAGGTCTAGGACTATGGTAAATAGTTAAATAACCTTTATTTTTAAGTTTTCTTATTTTATTTTTTTTATAGAAGCAGAGGAAGATCTGTCTTGATCCCTCTGAGCTGATCCCAAGATAATAACTCTATGAATGCTGGATTCGAAAGATGTGCCCCTGAACTCCCAGCTTCCAAGTAATGTTTTCCACCTAGCCAGAATGCCGCATGGTGTCTCCAATTGAGATATCTCCATATTTTGGGGTAGAAGACGGGATTCTGTGGTAAAGAGAGGGTTGGTGTTGTTTTTACCATATCACACAAAGGGTAGGAAGGAAGGAATAAAGGGAAGGACAGAAGAGAGGAAAGGAGGGAGGGAGGGAGGGAAGAAGGAAATGGAGAGGGAGGATGGAGAAGGAGGAGGAAGGAAATGGAGAGGGAAGGAGGAAGGGAAGGAGGGAGAGGGAGGAAGGGGGAAGGAAGGAAAGTGGGAGAGCGGGATGGAGAGGGAGAGGGAGGGAAGGAAATGATGGGGAGAGAGGGAGGAAGGAAAGAAAGAGGGATGGTGGAAACGGAGAGGGAGGGAGGGAGGGAGAAGGGGAGGGAGGGAAGAAGGAAGGAAGTGAGGAAGGAAATGGAGCGGGAGAGAGGAAATTGAAAGGGAGGGAAGGAGGAAATGGAGAAGAAAGGAGGAAGAGAGGGAGGGTGAGGGAGGAAGGAAGTGAGGAAGGAAATGGAGCGGGAGAGAGGAAATTGAGAGGGAGGGAGGAAGGAAATGGAGGAGGAAGAGAGGGAAGGTGAGGGAGGAAGGAAGAAAAGGGAAAGGGAGGGATGGAAAGGGATGATGGGGAAGGAAGGAAGGAGGGAGGAAAGAAATAGAGAGGGAGGGTGGAAATGAAGAGGGAGAAAGGGATGTAGGGGGTGGGAGGGAGGGAAGGAATTAGGGAGAAATCACGAAATGCAATATTTGGGTCAGATGTTTTCCTTTTGTGGCTCCCAAGGACAGAAGCCAAGAGCTGAAGTGACCCATTGTGTGTGTGTGTGTATGTGTGTGTGTGTATGTGTGTGTGTGTCTTCTATTGCTTTGCGTGGGGAGCTTTGCTGGGTCTCTTCAGCTTCAGGTTCAGCCTGATGGCGCAGAGGGTGAAGGTCACAGCCCAGGTGACACAGCCGAAGGCCAACAAGCCGATGTAGAAACTCTCTCCAAAGTGGACCATCATCGGGTAATTCTTCCCTTCGGATTCGACGAACCATCGACTCACCTTCTCAAGGCACCAAACGCAGATCGCCACGAGGACCATGGTGGATATCCCTGGGAAGAGGAGAAGGTGAAAAGGGCTTCAAAAGGCCCCTCTGGGGGTGGGATCCAGGGGTGGGATTCCAAATTTGTTAACCACTGGTTCTGTGGGCGTGGTCAGGTGGACGTGGCCATGTGACTGGGTGGGCATGGCTTCTTTTTGGGGCAGCACCCTCTCCCCTGTTTTTGGGCCTCCTGGGCCTCAGGGAAGCCTCCTGGGCAAAGCAGCGAGGGGGATCCTGGCACAGCTGATCATAGGAACAGCTGATCATCCTCTCCTTTCTTCCTTCCTTCCTTCCTTCCTCCCTTCCTTCCTTCCTTCCTTCCTTCCTCCTGGGTAGAGCAGTAAGACAGCAAGGGGGATCCCGGCACAGCTGATCATAGGAACAGCTGATCATCCTCTCCTTCCTTCCTCCTCTCCTTCCTTCCTTCCTTCCTTCCTTCCTTCCTTCCTCCCTCCCTCCCTTCCTTCCTTCCTTCCTCCCTCCCTCCTGGGAGAAGCAGTAAGACAGTGAGGGGGATCCCAGCACAGCTGATCATCGGAATAGCTAATTGTCCTCTCCTTCCTTCCTCCTCTCCTTCCTCCCTTCCTTCCTTCCTTCCTTCCTTCCTCCTGGGCAAAGCAGTCAGACAGTGAGGGGATCCCAGCACAGCTGATCATAGGAACAGCTGATTGTCCTCTCCTTCCTTTCTCCTCTCCTTCCTTTCTCCTCTCCTTCCTTCCTTCCTCCTTCCTTCCTTCCTTCCTCCTCCTCTCCTTCCTCCCTTCCTCCCTTCCTTCTTTCCTTCCTTCTTTCCTTCCTTCCTTCCTTCCTTCCTTCCTTCCTCCTTCCTTCCTTCCTTCCTTCCTTCCTCCTGGGCGGAGCAGTAAGACAGCAAGGGGATCCCAGCATAGCTGATCGTTGGAACAGCTAATTGTCCCCTCCTTCCTTCCTCCTCTCTCCTTCCTTCCTTCCTTCCTTCCTTCCTTCCTTCCTTCCTTCCTTCCTTCCTTCCTCCTGGGCAAAGCAGTCAGACAGTGAGGGGATCCCAGCACAGCTGATCATAGGAACAGCTGATTGTCCTCTCCTTCCTTTCTCCTCTCCTTCCTTTCTCCTCTCCTTCCTTCCTTCCTCCTTCCTTCCTTCCTCCTCCTCTCCTTCCTCCCTTCCTCCCTTCCTTCTTTCCTTCCTTCCTTCTTTCCTTCCTTCTTTCCTTCCTTCCTTCCTTCCTTCCTTCCTTCCTTCCTTCCTTCCTTCCTCCTGGGCGGAGCAGTAAGACAGCAAGGGGGATCCCAGCACAGCTGATCGTTGGAACAGCTAATTGTCCCCTCCTTCCTTCCTCCTCTCCTTCCTTCCTCCTCCTTCCTTCCTTCCTTCCTCCTCCTCTCCTTTTTTCCTCCCTTCCTTCCTTCCTTCCTTCTTTCCTTCCTTCCTTCCTCCTGGGCGAAGCAGTAAGACAGCCAGGGGGATTCCGGCACAGCTGATCGTCGGAACAGCTAATTGTCCCCTCCTTCCTTCCTCCTCTCCTTCCTTCCTCCTTCCTTCCTTCCTTCTTTCCTTCCTTCTTTCCTTCCTTCTTTCCTTCCTCCCTTCCTCCTGGGCAAAGCAGTAAGACAGCGAGGGGGATCCCTGCACAGCTGATCATTGGAACAGCTGATCGTTGGGAGGGGGAAAAAGAAATACCTTAAGAAGTGACTGGGTGGGGAGAACGCAGTCAGCTATGTGTTGTGCATACATGACAAGGACTGACTGGGTGGGGAGGGGAGGGGCAGGCAGAGAGAGGAGGGGAGGGGCCAGCCAGGGGCACGATTTGCCGATTCTCCGAACTGTGCAGAATCATAACAACCAGTTCCATAGAACCGGTCTGAACCGGTAGAATCGCACCCCTGGTGGGATCCCTCTTATAGGCAGAAGAGATGGGGCCAACATGCCAAGATCCCAGTTCTCAAGATCCAGGCTGAGACACAAAGGCTGGATGTGCAGAGATGCACAACAAGACACAGAGTCATCTGAGCACCTGAGGAATTTAGCCCCTGGCAATTTTCTCTGCCAAAAAACCCCCAAAATTCTGTTTTATAGTGTTCCTTTCAAAATGCAAGCTAGGTTTGATAGACACGATGGAATGCTGTCCATCCTGAGAAATGGAGGTAGTCCTTGACTTAATGACCACATTTGGGATTGGATATTCTGTCGCTTAGTGATGCACCAATTCAGTGTCCCATTTCGCTACTTTTTATTTTTGCTGCAGTTGTTTAGCAAATCAGACACTTGTTACTCAAATCCGGCTTCTCCCACTGGCTTTGCTTGTCGAAAGCTGGCCAGGAAGCTCACAAACAGGGATCATGTGATCCTGGGATGCAATCATCCTAGATACATGCCGGTTGCCAAGTGCCCAGAATGGACTTGTGTGGTCATGGAGATGCTGCCACAGTCATAAGTGTAACGAGTCGGTCATAAGTCACTTTTTTTTCAATGCTGTTTAAACTTTAAACCAAGGGTCCTCAAACTTGGCAAGTTTAACACTTGTGGACTTCAACTCCCAGAATTCCTGAACTAACATGATTGGAGGAGGAATTCTGGGAGCTGAAGTCCACAAGTCTTAAAGCTGTCATGTTGGAAGGCCCCTGCTTTAAACTATTGTTAAACAAATGGTTTTAAGGTGTGGAATATCTGTAATTCTCCAGTTCTCATGCAGGCCTTTGCTTCACCAGGACAGGAAATCGAGTGGTTAAGTATCAGGCTAGAAACCAGGAGATGCTGAATTCTAGTCCCACCTTAGACACTAAAAACAGCGGGGAAGGAGGAGGAGAGTGAGGAGGAGGAGGAGGAGGAGGAGGAGAATGAGGAGGGGAAAAAAAGAAGGAGAAGAACTAGAAAATGGAAAAAGAACTAGAAAAATTAGATGAGAAAAGAAAAAGAACTAGAAGAACTAGAAGTAGAAGATAAAAGAAAAAGAACTAGATGAGAGAAGAACTAGAAGAGAAAAGAACTAAAAGAACTAGAACCAGAGAAATTAGAAGAGAGAAGAACTAGAAGAATTGGAACTAGAAGAACTAGAAGATAGAAGAAAAGGAACTAGAGAGAAGAAAAAGAACTAGAAGAGAGAAGATCTAGAAGATTTAGAACTAGAAGAGAGAAGAAAAAGAACTAGAAGAGAGAAGAAAACTAGAACTAGAAGAATTAGAACTAGATGTAGAAGATGGAAGAAAAAGAACCAGAAGAACTAGAAGCAGAACTTGATGATAGAAGAAAAAGATGAGAGAAGAGAGAACTAGAAGAGAGAACTAGAAGAATTAGAATGAGAACTAGACAAACTAGAAGATAGAAGAACTAGAAGTAGAACTAGATGATAGAAGAAAAAGAACTAGAACTAGAAGAGAGAACTAGAAGAATTAGAACTAAAAGATAGAAGAAAAAGAACTAGAAAAGAAGAAAACTAGAAGAGAACTAGAAGAAAGAACTAGAACTAGATGTAGAAGATAGAAGAAAAAGAACTAGAAGAACTAGAAGCAGAACTAGATGATAGAAGAAAAAGAAGAGAGAACTAGAAGAGAGAACTAGAACTAGAACTAGACAAACTAGAAGACAGAATAAGAAGTAGAAGTAGAATTAGTTGATAGAAGAAAAAGAACTAAAATTAGAGATAAGAACTAGAAGAGAGAACTAGAAGAATTAGAACTAGAACTAGAAGATAGAAGAACTAGAAGAGAAGAAGAAGAAGAAGAAGAAGAAGAAGAAGAAGAAGAAGAAGAAGAAGAAGAAGAAGAAGAAGAAGAAGAAGAAGAAGAAGAAGAAGAACAACAACAACAACAACAACAACAGCAACAGAACTAGAAGAAGAGGAAGATGGTCACGATGCCAGCCCTGTGCAGATATGAGCAGATCCAGACTCCTTCTCAACCTCTCCCCAAAGAAATCACTAAAACGGAGCAAGCCAATCTCTAACTCCTTAAAACCAGGGGGGGCAGCCAGGCCATTACCTGAGAAAATGTGGAAGGAAGAGACCAGCATGATCCGATACTTCTCCAGCACCTGGAATTCCAGGTAGTCCAGGAGAAAGGCTGTGATGCCAAAGCACAGGTTCAGAAAGCAAACAGCGATCACAACTATCTTGAGCACATGTCGGTCCTTCTGGAAAAAATATAAATATTCTGAAAAAAGAGAGAGAGAGAGAGAGAGAGAAAGAAGACTAAGACGTAGGTCATCAAATGCACATCGGTGAAAGGCAGGCGCAGAGTCTTATTGGCTTTACAGGGAGTCCCTGAGTTAAGACCACAATGGAGCCCCCGAATTTATGTCACTAAGGGAGAAATGCATTGAGCGAGTTTGCCCCATTTTATGACTTTTCTTGCCATGGTTGTTAAGCGAATCACTGCAATTGTTAAGTTAGGAACACGGTTGTTAAGTGAATCTGGCTGTTCTGACCCAGGCATCGTAAACCATAATTATTCACAAGCTTGCTTTAAAAGCAAAACCTATTTTATTGCAACGCTGGGAATTGTTTTCATTCCCAGCCCGTAATGAATCTGAAAACAGTCCCTCGAGATCAGCACCCACCTTTCTTCCCTGTGAAGAGCTGCCAATAACAGAAGTGTCCAATGAACTAGAAAAAAACCCAACCGAAATACAAAGAGCTTCAAGAATTAACCTGAACGACTTTGCTTCCTGCAAAGGTTTCATCATCTTGGCCTGACTTTTATCCCTTAGGGGAAGAGCTATCACCTCCCAACCTTACTCTCAAGTCGTATACTCTCCGACTCAGTGACTCTTATCCCAGGGTGGGATACAAAATAAACACCGTCAAAAACACAGGTGAAGCTCCTTTTATTCCTTCAGCTTGGCTTTAAAGCTCCAAATATCCTTGACTGGAGACAAAAAAAACTCCCCCCCAAGCAATTACAAAAAGGAGGAAACACCATTTAAACTAAAAATGCCTCTAAATTATAAAGAGTAAAAACAACACAAACCACACTGAAGCAATTAAGGGAACCAGGCAAGATAAGGGCTTGAAGACGTCCACAGATATCAGAACACACACTGGGAAACGCCAAACTCAAGAGAGGAACGACAGACTAGAGATATTTCCATGCTTTGTTTCCAGCACTGGCCCATATGCATGTCCATCCTTTTAACCAGTTCTCACAGCTGCAGCCCATGAAGGGGATCAGGACCCTTTCCTCCCCCATAGACCATGCCATTCACGTCTCTCCCTTATCCTCTCTGCTCTGCGTGCCCTCGGATGGAGAGGGGGCGGGCCTGGGTCTTCCTCTGACTGCCCAGTTGGCCTCTGCCCTTCCCCAGTTTCCTCCACAACCTCTGGAGCCACACTCCCACTCCCTGTCGGCTGTTCTTCCTCTCCCTCGGAGTCAATCTCCAACAGGGGCATGACAACTCTGGGCAATTCACAGCAATCCAAGGAATTGTGTGACATGACTATTTTTCACACGATCGTTGCAGAATTCCCTACGGTCACCTGATCCAAATTTGGACGCTTGGCAAGTGACTCATATTTATGACGGTTGCAGCCTCCTGAGTGTCATGTGATCCGCTTTTGCGACCTTCTGACAAGCGAAGTCTGTGGGGAAGCCGGTGTTGTTGTTCGCCAGCAGCCTGTACAGACAGCAGCGGAATCGGACAGTGGGGAAGAACGGGGACCAGTCTGGGAGTCTGGAGAGGACTCGGATGAGGGTTCTGCGTCCGATACAGGGATGGGGCCAGGACCATCTGGGAGTGGGGTGCTGCCTCTGGAGCCTCCGGAGTCTTGCAGCAGTGAGGAAGAGAAACAAGGGGAGCCTGTTCCCAGTGTGCGTATGCACAGAGCTGCAAGAAGGCAAGAGCAGTGCCCAGGATCGAACTCACAGCCTCCTGATTGTGAGGCGAGAGCTCCACCTCTAGGCCACCACTGCGCCACTCCAAACATGTTCCTCCCTCCCCCCCGCCCCAGCCATCCTGGGTGCCAATAGGTGTGTCCAGGACGTGCTCTCACCTGAGGCGTTCCTCGAGGTGTTCATCTTGTAAGGTAGCCCGAAGGTGTAGAAGACCAACGGCTGGGGTCCGAGCTGGGCTTCGTCGGGCTCTAGCCAAACCCAATTCTGCATATAGATGGCCACGCAGAGGAGGACCATCCCGAGGATCTGCATCAGGGCAGCCAGGAGGTTGTAGGCCTCGGGCAGCGAAAGGTCCTCGGCGATCACCTGGGGCTCCGACAGGCGGATGGAAGAGCGCCCCATGGCTGGCTGGCTGGGGGGCAGGGTCAGCATCTGCCGCAAAGGAGAAGCAGCCCGGCCTCAGGGTCCCAATCCGCCCTGGCCCTCCCTCCCTCCTTCCTTTCTCTTCTGTTCCTTCCTCTTCTTCCTTCCTTCCCTCTTCTCTTTCCTTCGTCCCTCCCTTTTCCTTCCTTCCTTTCTCCCCTTCCCTCCTCTTCCATCCCTCCTTTCTTCCTCCTTCCCTTCCTCCCTCTTAAATTCAACCTTCCTTCCCTCTCTTCTTCCTCCTCTCATTTTCCTCCCTCCCTTCCTCCTTCCCTCTTATCTTCCCCCTCACCTCATTTTCCTCCCTCCCCTTCTCTCCTTCCCTTTTCTTTCCTCCTCACTCCCCCCTTCCCTCCTTCCCTTTTCTTTCCTCCTCACTCCCTCCCCTTCCCTCCTTCCCTTTTCTTTCCTCCCTCACTCCTTTCCCTTCCTTTCTTCCTTTTTTCCTTCCTCCTCCCCCTCTCTTCCATTCCTTTCCCTTCCTTCTTTTTTCCTTCCTCCTCCCTCCTTCCTTCTTATCTTCCCCCTCAGCTCATTTTCCCCTCCCTCCCTTCCCTCCCTCCCTCCTTTCCCTTACTTTCTTCCCTTTTCCTTCCTTCCTCCCTCCCAACTCTTCCATTCCTTCCTTCCCTTTTTCTTTCCTTCCTTCCTCCCTCCTCCCAACTTTCCCTTCCTTTCTTTCCTTTTCCTTTCTTTCCTTCCCCTCTTTTTTTCTCCCTTCCTTCCTTCTTTCCTTCTTTCCTTCCTCCCTTTTCTCCTCCCTCCTCCCCTTTTTCTTCCTTCCTTCCTTCCCCTTCCTTCCTTCCTTCCTTCCTTCCTTCCTTCCTTCCTTTCGTTCCTTCCTCCCCTTTTCTCCTCCTTCACTCCCCTTTCCTTCCTTCCTCCTTCCCTTCCTTCCCAACCCAATTACCCTGATACTAAACCAAGCTTCATGGGGGGAGTCAACAAAGACAAGATGGCAGCTATGACCCTCTTTTTATGGGCATCCAATCACGTGACCCCCGGCTACCATCTGATCTTCCCACCCACCCCGCCACTTCCCTGCAGTCAAAGTTACGACAACCCAGTGCCCACCTGGGTCTCCCGTCTCAACAAGGGATTGTGGGAGATGTAGTCCCAGCCATCTGATGGGCAGCAGCTCGTGCCAGTTGCATGAGCTCAGCCCAGACTTTGGGAAGGGGGGGGTCTTCTCCCCTCTTTAAGCCCCCTCAGAAGACAGAGGCCCAAGGCCAGGTTTTGCCCCCTGCCCTGCCAATTCTGCCAATGGTGGCTGTGGTACCTGGCTTTTTTTAGGCTCCTGTTCTGTGTCCGGCAGTTGTTGGCTTCCAGCCTGTTTTCTCCAGTGCAGTGTTTGTGTGTGTGTGTGTGCGTGTGTGTGTGTATAGGAAGGGACAACTTCTATGGAACCGACAGTTGTGGGCAGACAACTCTGATGACAAGCATCACTGATGGCCAATTGTTGGTCGCCTGGCAACCATATTCAACAACAGAGGAGGCGGTTTGGCTCCATCTGTTTCCAGAATTCCTAGTCTGCCCTTCGCCCCCTCCTGCCCCGAGATTTCCTTGTGGTGCCCTGTTCTGGGTTACTATTGGGAGTCTGTCCGAGGAGGCAGATAGACAGCTGACAGGGAGTGGCTCCGTTGACTGTGGAGGAAACTGGGGAAGGGCAAAGTCTGGCTGGGCAGAGCAGAGAAGAGGTAGAACAAGGGAGTTCAGAGGAAGACTCAGGCCCGCCCCCTCTTCATCCTAGGGCACGCAGAGAGGAACGAGAAGGGAACAACATGGGTTGCGTGACTTACAGGGGAGGAAAGGGCCCTGATTCCCTTCATTATCCATACCTGGGAAGAGAGTTTAAAAGAAATACATGCTGAGAGCAGCAGCTGCCTGGAACAAACATGAGTTTATCTTATGTTGACTTTGCTTATCTGTGTTCCTGGCGCCTTCCCAACTGTGTTGAATTAGTGCCGTTCCTTCACGTCTGGAATTCCTTCTCCTGCCCCACCAGACTAATTACCTCATTTTGATTGGACTTATAGTTACAGTTTGTGTTTACCCTGTTTTGGACTTGAGTCTCTGCAGTCCAAGGCTGTTCCTGGGAGAGTTTTTCTCCAGCCCAGAAGGTAACCAGGACACAAAATTGGAGCTAATAAAGGGACTCCTACGGATTATCTGGCCATGTGGCCTTTGTGCCACACACAGAAAAAATATTGGTTCTCTATGCAACATGCATGTCTGCATCACCTGTTCATTTGTCCCAAATAGACAATTCTTTTCCCTATTTAAAATGACAATATATGGAACAGGGGGAGGATTACTTTTGAGGCCGTGTCTCAAAAAACATCTTTCTCTAGACAAGTTTAAAGCACTTCATCAGAGATCTGGTGAAGTATTTATAATCCAGAATTGCCTTTACTAAATGGGATTATATTGATGTTGAGGTAATTCCTAACAATTTATCTCTGTTTTTTTAAAAATGACAATAGGTTTTAAGTATAATTTGATCAACTAGTTTGTGCCTTTGCTGTAAATATTGAACATCATAAATCCAGTTAAAAAAACAACCACCACCAAAGATTGTGTATTTTTCTCCACATATTCAATATTTATTCACAGTTCAGGAGGAAGTCAAATCTTGAAATAGCCAGTATCTTTGCCCTCATTTTTGCGTCAGTATCCATAACTGAGACACACGCATCAACTACAGTCATAATCCCACACCAATTATCCTCTTCTTTTCCATATCGTATAAATTGGAAAAATGATAATAAGAAAGGTGCAGTCTACTGCAATGGTTCGATTTTGAATCTCTGGGACCGTGTGACATAGGGCAATTTAAACGGGAAATGTATTTCTTTTAATCCGAACTGTTGGGTTACAGCTTGTCTACCTTCCTGGGTGGACCAGGAGCATGGGAGTTGTGGTAGAGAAAGGTTGTTATTAGAAACAGAGGCGAAGGCCTACAACTTTCCAGTTCTAAACTTTCAGTACCGCTTGCAACCTTCCACAAACAGCGAATAATTCACCAGGAAAAGCCTGGGTAAAGGATTCTCCCGGTTGTATTCTTAAGTGACTTCTTTATATAAATATATTCCGAATGCATGAACGTGACTGAGTGACCCTAAGGCCCCCCTGGTCCAAAAAACAAACCAAAAAAAAGACTTTATTTGTCCCCTCCCAAGAACAGTAGGGGGGCTTTTCAGCCCGTGCTTTGGCTAAGGAAACCGGCCTCCATCTGCAGGTTGATGAGGGAGTTGCTTTCTTGAGCCAGCTCTGTAATGGAGACCCGTCCTCGACGCCGAATGAACTCCGCCACGGCCGTCAACTCTTGGGGTGTGATGTAGATGAATTTGCCTCGGTCATCGATCACCCCTGCAGGGAAAAGGACAGGTGGCCCTCCGTTAAAATCCGGCCCCGTCTATCGGGGTTGAATTAAAAGGGGGGGACGTTGGGCCTCCGTTTTTCCAGTATTTTTTTTTCTTTATGTACACCGAGAGCATTTGCACCAAAGGCAACATTCCTGGCGTCTCCAATCACACTTGGCCAACAAAGAAATCAATTCTATTCCAGTATTTCGAAAGGTTCGAGACGCGCCATTCACGAGGGGGATTGAAAGGGTCTCGCTATTTAAATGGGAAAGTCATAGATGCCCCTGGGGTGCTTCCTCTTCCTCTCCCCTTTATTCTCTCCCTTCCTTCCTCTCTTTCTTTTCTCTTCTCCCTTCTCTTGTCTCCTCCCTCCTTCCTTTCTTCCTTTTCCTTCTCTTCTTCCTTTCCTTGTCTCCTCCCTCCCTTTTCACTTTCTCCCTCCCTTCCATGTTCTTCCCTCCCTTCTCACTCTCCCTTTTTTCTCCTTCCTTTCCCTTCCTCCCTTCTTTCCTCTCTCCTCTTGTCTCCTCCCTCCCTCCTTTTCTTCCTCTTCTTCCTTTCCTTCTCTTCCTTTCCTTGTCCCCTCCCTCTTTTCACTTCCATGTTCCTCCCTCCCTTCCCCTCTCTCCTTCCCTTTTTCTCCTTCCTTCCTTCTTTCCTCTCTCCTCTTCCTTCTCTCCTCCCTCCCTCCTTCCTTTCTTCCTCTTCCTTTCCTCGTCTCCTCCCTCCCTTTTCACTTTCTCCCTCCCTTCCATGTTCCTCCCTCCCTCCCTTCTCCTCTCTCCCTCCCTTTTTCTCCTTCCTTTTCCTTCCTTCCTTCTTTCCTCTCCCCTCTTCCTTCTCTCCTCCCTCCCTCCTTTTCTTCCTCTTCTTCCTTTCCTTCTCTTCTTCCTTTCCTTGTCCCCTCCCTCCCTTCCATGTTCCTCCCTCCCTTCCCCTCTCTCCCTCCCT
Source organism: Pseudonaja textilis (assembly GCF_049901715.1). Classification (NCBI taxonomy): domain Eukaryota; kingdom Metazoa; phylum Chordata; class Lepidosauria; order Squamata; family Elapidae; genus Pseudonaja; species Pseudonaja textilis. The sequence continues at coordinate 2,502,704 of NC_141995.1, forward strand.
TTTTCTCCTTCCTTTCCCTTCCTCCCTTCTTTCCTCCCTTCTCTCCTCCCTCCCTCCTTCCTTTCTTCCTCTTCTTCCTTTCCTTGTCCCCTCCCTCTTTTCACTTCCATGTTCCTCCCTCCCTTCCCCTCTCTCCCTCCCTTTTTCTCCTTCCTTCCTTCTTTCCTCTCTCCTCTTCCTTCTCCTCCCTCCCTCCTTCCTTTCCTCCTCTTCTTCCTTTCATTGTCCTGTCCCATCTCCCGTCCTTCTCCTCTCTCCCTTCTTTTCCTCCCTTTTTCCTTCCTTCTCATCCTCCCTTCCTTCCTCCCTCTCCCTCCTTCCCTTTTCTCTTCCTCCCTTCTCCTCTCCCCCTTCTTCCCTTTCCTTTCCTCCCTCCCTCCTCTCTCTTTTTCTCTCCTTTCTCCCTCCTTCCTCTCCACCTGATGACTGAGAAAGCAACATTTGGCCTTTCTGCTGATCTTCAAACATCTTGGGATCTGAATTTGAAGGATTATATCGAAAAAAAAACCTGTGCAGTGTGGCAGCTTGGGTGTGTGTGTGTGTGAGAAGCAGCTCTAACCACTACACCACAGCAGGTGCAAGCAAAGGTAAGGAAGCAACCCACGCACAAGGATGACATCCTCCTGAAATAAGTCAAAAGTCTCCACTGGCCCCAGGCGAAATCAGCATATTTTGGCCAACCAAGCTGTGAGCCAATGAAATATCCCAACCGTGACATATTTTGGACATATTTCGCGCTGCGTTGTTGTATGTCCTGGAGCCCAAAGAGCTGATTATTTTCCGAGCCGCCGTAACCTCGCAAAGAGCCATTTGCAACCGAACAGACGCGATCGTCGACATCGGCAGAAGAGGGCTCGGTGGAGACATCCGCTTTGGCCTATATACGAGGCCAGGAAATCCCGCCAGGGGTCGGCTCTCACCTGTGAGCGTGCCGTCTGCCATCAGGTCTTGCACCCTGTTGATGGCATCCTGTGAAGGGAAAAACCAAGCAGGTAAACTGCACCTCTAGAACTGCCTGGCTCAGTTCTGCAACCCAACAGGGATATACAGGGGTGGGGATTCTACCTGGTCGGACCAATTCTATAGAACCGGTTGTTACGATTCTGCACAGTTCAGAGAACCGACAAATCGTGCCAGTGGCTGCCCCCTCCCGTCTCCACTGGCTCCTTACTGGCATGCAGGCCATCCAACTTGCCTGCGTTTGGTAAGTTGCTATTTTCCCTATTTTCCCCCCGAACCATCAGCTGTTCTGCTGGACATCATCGCGTTCCTTGCTTTCTAGCTAATCTTAAAAGCAGAGCCGAACCTTCCTCAGGGCTGAAGCTTCTATTTTTCAGGGCAGACTCAGGCAGCAGATTGCAGATAGATAGATCTCTAAGTGAATCTGTGATTCTGTGAGCAACTCAATCTGCCTGATTTGGGGGTCAAAGTTGCTTTCTTTTTTTTATATATAAAAAATTCAATATTTACAGAAATATTTATATTTATATACAAGTCACGCCCACCCAGTCACATGACCAAGCCATGCCCAGTCAGCAAGCCATGCCCACCAGGCCACAACCACAAATTAGGCCACGCCCACAGAACTATTTGTTGAGAAATTTGAATCCCACCCGAGAATGTATCTACTGAACAAAACTCTGCATCGGCGACAGGAAGAGAATCCGGCCAGGGATTACAGAGTCATTAAAAGACACACACACAAAAGTAGGCATTGCAGACTGAACAGGTAGTCCTTGACATATGACCACAAGGAAGCCCAAAATGTCCGTTGCTAAGTGGGACAGTTCTTAGGTGAGTTTTTGCCTCATTTTACGACCTTTCTTGCCATCCTTACTAAGCGAATGGCCGCAGTTGTTCAGTTAGAAACGCAAGCGTGAAAAGTGGTCACAAGTCAGGTTTTTTTTCCCCTCAAGTGTCATCATAGCTTCGAACGGTCAGTAAACAAAGTGGCCGTAAGTCGAGGACTACCCGAATTTGGTCACCGGGCATCCACCCGTGGGGGACTTGACCGTCGCTAATGGAAAGAGGGACACAGACTCGCGGACAATCGGCAACGCCCAGCTCGCAAACACACCTACCTGTGTTCGGAGGCCCAGGTGAGAAGCCAGGTCTTCCAAAAGGACCACTTTTGCATTCTAGGTGGAAGGGACAAGTTTGGAAATTATTATTTCGTTCCTTCGTTCATTTTAAATAATTGAGTGGGGAGGAATTTCTTGACAGCGAGAACCATTAATCAGCGCCAGCCAGAGGGGTGAGTTGCTCCATCACGGGAGGTTTTCATAAAAAGATTGGGCCAACCGTTTGTCCAGGATGGTATCAAGACTCCTGCCTTGGGGTGGGCTGGAAGGCCTCAAAGGTCCCTTCCAGGCTTATGAGTCTATAATTCTATAGCCACCCCTCTTAATTGAGGAGGAGGGGGAGGAGGAGGAGAAAAAGGAGAAGGAGGAGGAAGAAGGGAAGAGGAAGACGAAGAGGAGGAGGAGGAAGAGAAGAAGAAGAGAGAGAGAGGAGGAGGAGGAGGAGGAAGAGGAAGGAAGAAGAGGAGGAGGAGGAGGAGGAGGAGGAGGAGGAAGAAGGAGAAGAAGATGATAAAGAGGAGGAGAGGGAGGAGGAAGAAGGAGGAGGGAGGAGGAAGAGGAGGAGAGGAAGAAGAGAAGAAGGAAGAGGAGGAGGAGGAGGAGGAAGAGGAGACGAAGGAGGAAGAGGAAGAGAAGGAAGGAAGGAAGAAGAGAAGAAGGAAGAGGAAGAGAAGAAGAGAAGAAGAGAAGAGGAAGAGGAGGAGGAGGAGGAGGAAGAGGGAGGAGGAGGAGGAGGAAGAAGAAGGAGAGGAAGAAAACGAAGAGGAGGAGAAGAGAGAAGAAGGAAGAGGAAGAGGAGGAGGAAGAGGAGAGGAAGAAGATGAAGAGGAGGAGGAGGAGGAGGAAGAAGGAGGAAGAGAAGGAGAAGAAGATGATAAAGAGGAGGAGAGGAGGAGGAAGAGGAGGAGAGGAAGAAGAGAAGAGGAGGAGGAGGAAGAGAAGAAGAGGAAGAGGAGAAGAGGAAGAGAAGGAGGAGGAGGAGGAGGAGGAGAAGAGGAGGAGGAGGAAGAGGAGAGGAAGAAGACGAAGAGGAGGAGGAGGAGGAAGAGGAGGAGGAGGAGGAGGAAGAGGAGAGGAAGGAGAGGAGGAGGAGGAGGAAGAGAAGGAGAAGAAGATGATAAAGAGGAGAGGAGGAGGGAGAGGAGGAGAAAGAGGAGGAGAGGAAGAAGAGAAGAGGAGGAGGAGGAGGAAGAGGAGTCGAAGGAGGAAGAGGAAGAGAAGGAAAGGAAGAAGACGAAGAGGAGGAGGAAGAAAAGAAGAGGAAGAAGAGAAGAGGAAGAGGAGGAGGAGGAAGAGGAGACGAAGGAGGAGGAGGAAGAGAAGGAAAGGAAGAAGACGAGGAGGAGGAGGAAGAAAAGAAGAGGAAGAAGAGAAGAGGAAGAGGAGGAGGAAGAGGAGGAAGAGGAGACGAAGGAGGAGGAGGAAGAGGAGAGGAAGAAGACAAAGAGGAGGAAGAGGAGGAGCAGGAGGACTGTGAGGTCTTCAATGCTCTATGAGCTTGGTTGCTTTGTTGCAGACATTTCATGACCCAACTAGGGAACATCATCAGTGCTACGTAGGACAAACAGGACGAAGACTAGCCTCCATGAACACCAAGGAGTAGTCAGAAGACATGATGACAACTTGCTAATTTCACAATGCATGGAGAGAGCCAACCATCGTTGCAACTGGGGAACTGAATATCCCAGATCAAAAGTCCAAAAACCCTACAGAAAGCCTAGAATCCTGGCACTCAAAACAAATCGATCCATACAGATTTAACAGAGTTGGAAGGGACCTTGTAGGTCATCTAGTCCGACTCCCCTGCCCCCCTCATCCAAGCAGGAGACCTTACACCATTTCAGACCTGTGACTGTCCAATCTCTTCTTAAAAACCTCCATGGCTGAAGCACCCACAACTTTCTCCTTAATTCCAGGTTACTTACCTCCTTGGCTAGTTCCCATCCATCATTTCTTGCCTTGCCTTGGAGGAAACAGGCACACAGAGGTAAACCACAACTACACACCATTCAAAAGAGACGATCAAGATGTGTCATAGATGGCACTGGACACCGGCGAGACTGGCCAAAATATACCCTAATATGAATCCGCAAGGCTGGAAATGTAAGCTCGCAGACGGAACATACTATCATATGTGGTGGCAATGCCCCAAAGTTAAAAAAAATACTGGGAAAAATTGAAAAAAAATGGGTAAGATAAATTACAGGGTACGACACTGAATTTAAGCCAGAAGCTTTTTTTTTTTTGCTGTGGATGATTAAAGGAAACCCAAAGAAACCTATCTAATACATCGTACAACACATATCGACAGCAGCAAGAATTGCTTATACCCAAAGCTGGAATATAGATGAGGTACCTTCAGAAAAATATGATAATAAATAAAATACTTGATTGTGCCAAGATGGACAGACTGATGAGAAAACTAAAAGGTAAAGAGGAGTCTGAGTTTTATGAGGTTTGGGAAATGTTTTATGTATGTATGTATGTATGTATGTATATATGTATATGTATATGTATACGTACACGTGTATGTATGTATATGTATATGTATATATATATATATATATATATATATATATATAGTTAGATAAGAGAAATAAGGTTTGATATGAGGAAGAATTGTAAATATTGTATTTAAGTATATAAGTAACACTTGACACAGAACTGTTAAAATGTAAATTTTATGTGTATTTTGAAAATAAATAATTTTTTTAAAAAAAGAGAGAGAGACAATCTAGGTGAACGCCATCTGTACCAATGATATTGCCCGGATGACATTATCTAGTAGGGCGATGAAACGTCTGCAAGAAAGCCACCCAGCTCAGAGATCACTAAAGACCCCAGAGAGAGACCTGGTTGGCACCAAAGAGCAGGTGATAGTATTTTGCTCCTAAGTGAGCCACTGCTTGAAGTATAGCAAAGGCCAGGAAGTAGTAAAGAACTGGGTAGAGACTTGGAAAGACGTCAAGTACGGAAGAGGAACTTACCTTAATGTAATTGAGCAGCTCTGTGACGAAACTACGGGACTGGACACAACAAGAGGAAGAACAATAATTAATTCACCAGAGAAGGAAGTACAAGGTAGTCCTTGACTTACAACAGTTTCATTTAGTGACCGTTCAAAGTTACAACGGCACTGGAAAAAAGTGACTTTTTCATACTTTTTCCACACGACCTTGGTTAAGAGCCCCACGATCACGTGAATAAAAATCCAGTGTCTTGGCCACGGGTTCATACTTATGACAGTTGCTGCATCCCAAGGTCGTGTGATTTCCCCCTCTGGCTTAACGACCCGGCTTACTCACTTATGCCCTGCAGCGATTCGCTTACCAACCGGGGCGAGAAAGGCTGCAAAATGGGACAACGCTCACTTAACAACAGAATATCTGGGGCTCTGATTGCGGTCGTTAAATCGAGGACTGCTTGTAGATGCATTTTAAGCAGTTTCTTGTTCAGGACTGAAGAAAAAAAACAAACCCCAATGCTGATTGTGGTGGCCTGTTGGTTCCTGCGTAAATAATACATTTTTACGCCTGGGCAGGAATCTAAATACATATTCAGAATGCCAATAAATAATAGCTAATTACTAGAAATCAAAAACATTCCACGCAGGGAAATTAAATTTGCTGCACAGGCCTGTTACGGCAGAGCTTTTGATAGGACACCATTACGTCTTCTGGCCTTTTGAAGATTTGGAAGCTGTCCTTCCCGGCTGCAACTAATCTCTTGTTTGATGGCTAATTTTGCAAATAAATGATAAATGAGCCCATGAAGAAAGGCTCAGCCGACGGATCTATGGACTTGCGGGGGGAAAAAGCTCAGACTGCCCAAGGAGCTGCTGATCCGGTTCTACAGAGGAATGACTGAGTCTGTCATCTGCACCTCTAGAACTGTCCGGTTTGGTTCTGCAACCCAAGAAGACAGACACAGACTCCAGAGAGGAATTAGGACTGCAGAAAGAGCAATTACTACCAACCTGCCTCCCATGGAGGACCTGTATATAATGCAGGAGTCAAAAAGAGGGCTGTGAAAATATTTACAGCCCCCTCACATCCCGGACATAAACTGTTTCAACTCCTTCCCTCAAAACGACGCTGTAGAGCCCTGCACACCAGAACAACTGGACACAAGGGGAGTTTTCCCCCAAATGCCATCGCTCTGCTACACAACATTATCCAACTATTTACAAAGTCTGCACTACTATTACTGTTAATCTTCTCATCACTCCTTATCACCCATCCCCTCCCACTTGTGACTGTAGGACTGTGACTTTGTTGCTTGTATCCTTACGATTTATATTTACTATTTCCTAGTATGATTTGATTGCTTATTAGTAACTATGACTATCACTAAGTATTGTATCTTATGGTTCTAAATGAATGTACTTTATTTTTTCTTCACGTACACTGAGACCATTTGCACCAAGACAATTTCCTGCAGCTCTGTCTGTTATTTTGTCCTTTTACCTCCTATTCTAGTTCGTCTGAGGGTCAGGCTTAAAGGGCAGATTTTAGTTAAAATCGTAAATGTAAAGACAGCTTTTTATTCAATGATTCTTCTCCAACCATCCCTCTCTTCTTTGTTCTTTCTTCCCTCTCTCTCTCTCCCCTTCTTCCCTTCCCAACATCCCCTTCTCTTCTCTCCCTTTCTCTCCTTCCCTCCCTCCTTCTCTACCCACTCTTCCTTCCTTCCACTTCCTTCCTTTTTCCTGTATTTCTCCCTCTTTCCTTCCCTTTCTTCCATCCCCTCCCTTTCTCTCCTTCTCTCCCCATACTTCCTCCTTCCCTCCCTTTTCCTTCTTTTGTCTTCTTTCTTCCTCTGACCCACTCTTCCCTTCCCTCCTTCCTTCCCTTCCTTCCATCCTCTCCCTTTCTCTCCTCCCTCTCTCCCTCCTTCTTCAGCCATCACTCCTTCCCTTTCTCTTCTCCTTCCTGACGTTCCCTTCTTTTCCCTCCTTCCTTCCATCCTCTCCCATTCTCTCTCCTCCCTCCCTTCTTTCATCTTCTCCTTTCCTTCCTTCCTTCCTTCCTTCCTTCCTTCCTTCCTTCCTTCCTTCCCTCCTTCCTTCCTTCCTTCCTTCCTCCCTCCCTCCCTCTCATACAGCCGAGCTCCTCCTTCTCTTAAAAACAACTAATCCCATCACGCCATTCTTATCTTCTACTCTTCCGCCTCAGACCTGCCCTCTCCAAACCAGCCGACCCAACGTACCTGCTCCTCCGTCATGGCTTCATCCATCCCTTCTTCTTCCACCACAAAGCCTTCCTTCAGCTTCAGGTATTCCTCGTACTCCTGCCTCTCCTCTTCCTCCTTGGCCTTCTTCAGCTCTTCCTCCTGTGTGGAGGGAGGGAAGCTCGGATGAGTTTATGCTTCTCTTATATAAAAGGGCTGCTGGGTTAGCCTTTCCCAACCCAAGGTTGGACTCCAACTCCCAAGATACTCGGCTACTATAAGGCCAGACCTTTAAAGCCAACCACACCAGGATTTTTTTCCATTCTGCCCACTGTTTATCAATGGCTGTTGTATTGCTTCATTGAGTGGCAGGATTCTTAACCAACTTCCAGGCTCTTAAAGAGTTCCTCAAAGCAGCTCCGTGAAAAGGCGAGAGTCTCCCTAGGCTCAGGTGCACAGAGTAAGAGACACGCTAAGACAGGAGGGAGGGAGGGAGGCTAAATACCCAGAAAAAAAGGGATAAACATTAATTTTGCATCAATTAAATTAAAGATAGTCCTTCCCTTCTACCAAATTCCTCCCATTTTCCCCACAAGAACAACCCTGTGAGTTGGCCTGGGCTGAAAAAAAATGACTGGCCCAAAATCACCCAACCGGCTTTCATGCCTAAGGCAGGACTAGAATTCACCGTCTCCTGGTAATTGGATAAAAATCATTCAACTAGCTGTCATGGCTAAGGCAGGACTAGAACTCACCGTCTCCTGATGATTGGCCCAAAGTTACCCAACTGTCTTTCATACCTAGGGCGGGACTAGAACTCACCGTCTCCTGGTGATTGGCCCAAAGTCACCCAGCTGTCTATCATTCCTAAGGCAGGACAAGAACTCACCGTCTCCTGGTGATTGGCCCCAAATCACCCATTCAGCTTTCATGCCCAAGGCGGGACTAGAACTCACCATCTCCTGGTGATTGGCCTAAAGTCACCCAACTGGCTTTCCTGCCTAAGGCAGGACTAGAACTCACCGTCTCCTGGTGATTGGCCCAAAGTCACCCAACTGGCTTTCCTGCCTAAGGCAGGACTAGAACTCACCGTCTCCTGGTGATTGGCCCAAAGTCACCCAGCTGTCTATCATTCCTAAGGCAGGACTAGAACTCACCGTCTCCTGGTGATTGGCCCCAAATCACCCATTCAGCTTTCATGCCTAAGGCAGGACTAGAATTCACCATCGCCTGGTGATTGGCCTAAAGTCACCCAACTGGCTTTCCTGCCTAAGGCAGGACTAGAACTCACCGTCTCCTGGTGATTGGCCCAAAGTCACCCAGCTGTCTATCATTCCTAAGGCAGGACTAGAACTCACTGTCTCCTGGTGATTGACCCAAAGTCACCCAACTGTCTATCATTCCTAAGGTGGGACTAGAACTCACCGTCTCCTGGTGATTGGCCCCAAATCACCCATTCAGCTTTCATGCCCAAGGCGGGACTAGAACTCACCATCTCCTGGTGATTGGCCTAAAGTCACCCAACTGGCTTTCCTGCCTAAGGCAGGACTAGAACTCACCGTCTCCTGGTGATTGGCCCAAAGTCACCCAGCTGTCTATCATTCCTAAGGCAGGACTAGAACTCACTGTCTCCTGGTGATTGACCCAAAGTCACCCAACTGTCTATCATTCCTAAGGTGGGACTAGAACTCACCATCTCCTGGTGATTGGCCTAAAGTCACCCAACTGGCTTTCCTGCCTAAGGCAGGACTAGAACTCAGCGTCTCCCACTTTCTAACCTGCCACCTTGACCCTTAGACCAAATTAATCAAGGAACTCCCAAAGACAAAAGCCACACCTCCACCAACACTGGCTGGACAAACAACTTATACAAATGGGAAGGAAACCCCACCCTCGCTAGCCCTGATGGTGTTACTTAGTTGGGTGAGGAAATGTCTGCGGGAGAAGTTCCAAGCTCAGAGAGACTCCAACCCTGAGCTACAGAAAATCTCTTCTAGGGGAAAATAGAAGAGAGATCCATCCTGGTTTCGGTCCATTTTGGGCATCCCAACTTGGTTCCAACGTCAATCTCTCACATCTCACCTTCCTCTCCTCCTCCTGCCGCAGCCGTTCTTCTTCCAAACGCCGTTCTTCGTCCCGTTTTTGTTCCACTTTCTTTCTTTCTTCCCGTTCAGCCTCTTCAGCCTTTGGACACGGAGAAGGGGCAGAAAATTAAGAGTGTGTTTGTTTGTGTGGGTGAGGCACTAATACCGCTCTGTAAACCCTTAGTAAGGCCACACCTAGAGTACTGCATCCAGTTTTGGTCACCACATTATAAAAAAGATGTTGAGACTCTAGAAAAAGGGCAGAGAAGAGCAACCAGTATGATGAGGGAACTGGAGACTAAAACATACGATGAACGGTTGCAGGAACTGGGCCTGGCTACTCTAGTGAAGAGAAGGACCAGGGGAGACAGGAGAACATCTTCCAATATTTGAGGGGCTTCCCCAGAGAGGAGGAAGGGGGTCAAGCTATTTTCTAAAGCCCCCAAAGGCCAGACAAGGAAGAATGGATGGAAACTGAACAAGGAGAGATTTAATCTGGAAATAAGGAGAAACTTTCTGACAGGGAGAACAATCAACCCATGGAACAGAAGTTGCCCTCGGAAGTTGTGGGAGCTTCATCACTGCAGGCTTTGAAGAAAAAACTGGACTCCCATCTGTCAGAAATGGTGTAGGGTCCCCCACTTGGGCGGGAGGTTGGACTAGATGACCTACAAGGTCCCTTCCAACTCTGATTATCTGTTATCTGTTGTGGAAAACTCCCTCCTTCCTGAAGCACGTCCCTCAGACGATTTTAAAAATGTTCCCCCCCCCCCATCTTGACACAGAAGCAAATATACATACATACATATTACAACAAGGAAACGCCACTGCGCCTGAGATCTGTATGGATAGTCCTCACTTTACGACTACAATTACGCCCAATGTTTCAGCTGCTGAGCAAGACAGTTAAGTCAGTTTTGCGCCATTTTATGGTATTTTTGCCACTGTTGTTAAGAGAAACACTGTACTGGTCCTACAACACTTTGTTTAGTGACAATTCAAAGTTACTGAACTTTGAGGCGCTAAGAAAGAAAAAGGGGGGGACTTCCACGCAGGGAGGAACGGAGAAGGGAGAAACGTGGCTTATGGGAGAGGAAAAGGCCCTGATTCCCTTCATTATCTGCAGCTGGGAGAACAGGATATAAGTGGGGCGTTTGCACACAGCTCCTTGCTGGAAGCAAAGTGTGCCTTATCTTGGTCCAGGCTTATCTGGGTTTTGGCGTCCTCCCAACTGCGGTTGCTGCGTTATCTTGTGGAAGTCTGCAATTTATCATCCTGGCTTGCCGTGTTAATGAATTCAGTGTGGTTTGTGTTGGTTTTTTTTAAATTTCTAATTATTTTTACTTTGGGTTCGGACTGCGTTTCTTTCCTTCGTAGACTGTTTTTGGAAGAGCTTGATCTCCAGCTGAGGATAACTGGACATTGGGGGCCAAGTTGGAGGCATTAAAGGGAATTTATTCTATTTCTGTGACTTGGTTATTTTTGGGTCACGCCCCAGGTCACCACAGTGACTTAAAACAAAAATACAAATAAGGGTTCCGTATCCCTACGCCTGGGAATTGTGTTCCCTTCTCTTTACGCCATGATGCGTTCTCTTAACTCGGTCCCTTCTGAGTTTACTACGACTACAACGCCCGGGATCCCTAGGGGAACGATCCAATCAAAGAATGCTGATTTATAAAACGCAGGGGGGAGACTCACCTCTCTCTGAGCTTTCCTTGCCTGCTTCTCCTCTAACTTCCGCTGTTTCTTTGCTCCAATCTTTCCGGAAACTTGGAATTCAGCTGGTTCGGCTCCATTGTCTTCTTCTAGTTTAACAATGGTTTTTGAAGGAGGAAAAAAGAAAATGGAGAAGGATCATCAAAGTGCTAGAAAGGAGAGACGTGTGTGTGGAAGGATGGAGGAGGAGGAGGAGGAGGAGGAGGAGGAGGAGGAGGAGGAGGAGGAGGAGGAGGAGGAGGAGGAGGAGGAGGAGAACAGAGGGGTCCTTGGTGCTCTCTGAGGTTGGTTGTTTCCTTATGGATGTTTCATGACCCAACTAGGTAACATCATCAGGGCTAGAAGAAAGTGGGGTTTATAGAGAGGAGGAGGAGGAGGAGGAGGAGGAGGAGGAGGAGGAGGAGGAGGAGGAGGAGGAGGAGGAGGAGGAGGAGGAGGAGGAGGAGGAGGAGGAGGAGGAGGAGGAGGGAGGAGGAGGAGGAGGAGGAGGACAGAGGGGTCCTTGGTGCTCTCTGAGGTTGGTTGTTTCCTTATGGATGTTTCATGACCCAACTAGGTAACATCATCAGGGCTAGAAGAAAGTGGGGTTTATAGAGAGGAGGAGGAGGAGGAGGAGGAGGAGGAGGAGGAGGAGGAGGGCGACGCAGCGACTACAGTGGAGTCCTTGGAGCTCCATGACCCAACTAGGTAACATCATCAGGGCTAGAAGAATGGGGTTTATAGAGAGGAGGAGGAGGAGGAGGAGGAGGAGGAGGAGGAGGAGGAGGAGGAGGAGGAGGAAGAGAACAGAGGGGTCCTTGGTGCTCTCTGAGGTTGGTTGTTTCCTGGCAGACGTCTCATGACACAACTAGGTAACATCATCAGGGCTAGAAGGGAGTGGGGTTTGCTTTCTGGCTAACCCTTTATGTGTTGGTGGAATGTTCCCCAGAAACCACCAGAAACGGCCCCCATCAACAGTGCCAGGGCAAGCCATAAGTATGTAAACAGAGAACAATCCCCCTTCCTCCCTTTTAACGCTGAAGATGTGTTGCCTGGTTCGGCTCACGAAATGTCTGCTTAGAGCAGCGGTCCCCAACCAGTGGTCCACAGAGAAAATTTTGGTGGTCTGCAAAGAAATGTCCCCCCACCCACCACCAAAAGAATTAATCCAGGCTGCACGGGAACACAAGGCTGCGTCACTCACCCCACACACCTGGCCTGGCCACCGGGCTGCTTCTTTCCGCTTCTTTCTTCTTCTGCTTTTGGCTGCACACAAGGAAAGCAGCCGAAGTCTCTCTTTCTCTCCCCCAAACTCCGCCAGAAATGAGTCTTTGGGACCCTGCAAGGCCTCCTGCTCCAAGAGGCTGAGCTGGCAAAGACTCATTTCTGGCGGAGTTTGGGGGAGAGAAAGAAAGACTTTTGCGGCTTCTGCTGCTTTCCTTGCATGAAGCCAAAAGTCTCTCCCTTCTCTCTCTCTCTCTCTCTCTCTCTCTCTCTCTCTCTCTCTCTCTCTCTCTCTCCCTGAGAACGGAGCTGGAGACGGTATTCTGCGATCCCAAATAAAGAACGATCGATCGGTAGGAAAACAGGGTGGGGGATTTTCCAGCAGACTTTTTGGGGGATTTTCCCAGGGTCTCTGGTCCGTGGGATTTAAAATGATGAGTTTGGGGGTCCATGAGGTCCAAAAGACTGGGGACTCCTGTGCTTAGAAAGCAACCCAGTTCTGGGAACACCAAACCTGTTTGCACCAGCTCATAACCAAGCTTTTTTTTTTTTTTTTTTTTTAAATCCCTTTATTTACTGGAGCGTTTAACGTCTCTGGATCAGAAACAAAAACACCCCCAATTGCCTGAGTACCCAAATGCTGCGAAGCAGAAAGGTACTGGAGTATCAAAGGGAGTGGTTCCATTCCTTGAGCATTAAAGATGCTCCCAAATCGGATCAAAAAATAAAACGCACTGTCAACTTGGATGGGCACCTAACGCGAAAGGAGTGATATATTGCCACCTCAGATAATAACACTGGCCGACTGATTTGGGTCTCTTAACTTGAGTAGCCCTGGATCCTTTAGCCATCTTTTCCTTTTTTCCCCCTGAGCTGAAAGATGCCGCCCGCAGCCTTTGAGAAAACTTCAAGGGAGATGGGTACATTTGACGGAAACGTGAAGCCAAAGGCTGCCCTGAAAAACATCAAAATCCCCCTTTCCTCCTCCTCCTCCTCCTCCTCCTTCTTCTTCTTCTGATTTTATTCTTTTTTTCCCACCCTCCGAAACGCAAATTTTTGCACTTCAAAGACATCCACCTGGGTTGAAAAGTTCAGGCTTCTCAACCGAGAGCCGCACAAAAGCCGCTGCTGTCAATTCCGCCGTGGGCCATCTTGGGAGAGCAGAAACGGGACGGGATGCCGGGCTCCGTCAAAGTGGGGAGGGGAGGGGAGGGGAAAGGGGGAGAACGCGCAAGTATGGAGACCGGCCTACAAATGGGGAGTTGCTGCTGCCTGCCCACCCCGGGAGGCGTGTGTGTGTGTGTGTGTGTGTGTGTGTGTGTAAAAGCTAGGGAGGATTTTCGTGCTGATAACATTTCCCCAATAAGAAAATGGATGCAGTTGGCGAAAGTCGGGTTTATCTAGGAGCGGAAGGAGGAGATGGTGAGTTCTAGTGCTGCCTTAGGAATAGAATGGAATGGAATGGAAGAATAGAATAGAATAGAATAGAATAGAATAGAATAGAATAGAATAGAATAGAATAGAATAGAATAGAATAGAATAGAATAGAATATGGAATGGAATGGAATGGAATAGAATAGAGTATAAGAGTAGAGTAGAGTAGAGTAGAGTAGAGTAGAGAGATAGAATAGAATAGAGTAGAGTAGAGTAGAGTAGAGTAGAGTAGAGTAGAATAGAATAGAATAAGAGTAGAGTAGAGTAGAGTAGAGTAGAGTAGAATAGAATAGAATAGAATAAGAGTAGAATACAATGGAATGGAATAATAGAATAGAATAGAATGGAACAGAATAAGAATAGAATACAATGGAATGGAATAAGAATAGAATAGAATAGAATAGAATAGAAAATGGAATGGAATGGAATGGAATGGAATAGAATAGAATAGAATAGAATAGAATAGAATAGAATAAAATAGAATAGAAAATAGAATGGAATGGAATGGAATGGAATAGAATAAAATAGAATAGAATAGAACCAGGAGACTGGGAGTTCTAGTCCCGCCTTAGGCATGAAAGCCAGTTGGGTAACTTTGGGCCAATCACAGGAGACGGTGAGTTCTAGTCCTGTCTTAGATATGAAACCTGGATGGGTGACTGAGCCAATCACCAGGAGACAGGGAGTTCTAGTGCCGTCTTAGCCATGAAAGCTGCCTGGGTGACTTTGGGCCAATCCCCAGGAGACGGAGAGTTCTAGTCCCTCCTTAGGCATGAAAGCCAGTTGGGTGACTTTGGGCCAGTCCCTGTCTCTCGCTCAGCCCTTCCCACCTCACTGATCTGTTGCTGTTGTGGGGATAGCAGGAGGAAGACGACACATGAGGTGTGCTCTCCGCCTGGAACTATTTCCCAAAATAACATAGGCGGGATATCAATCAATAAAATCAGGAGCAGGCAACCATTAGTTTCAAAACCTGGACCCCAAGGAGCTGCTACGGTACCTTCCGCTGCCTCCTCCGCTTGCTGTGAGCGTCGCAGGGCCACCAGCCTGTTCCTTCGGTGCCTGGGCATCCCTTCGCCCCGCTCGCCCGCGAGGGGCTGGGGTCGGGCGGCGGCTGCCACCGCTGCGGCCACATTCTGACGGTGTTCCTCATCCCCTGGATGAGACAAGGAAGGGAGTTTTTATGGGGCGCTGCAGATAAATGAGGGGGAAGTTTGGTGCAGTGGTTAAAAGCAGAAGGCTAGCAAACAAGAGGGCCGTTCTCGCTTTAACCCAAAAGTTCTTTTTTTTTGTTTTGTTTTTTCAAGAGGCAGCTGGGACTTTCTGGTTTTTTTTTTTTCTTTGAAGAGGTTTCGCTTCTCATCCCAGAAGCTTCTTCAACTCTGATTGAATCTGTTGAGGTAATTCCCCGTTAGGAGAATGAGCGCATACAGGGAGACGTATTTGAGAGAAGTGTTTGAATAATACGCACACAGTACACAGATACACTGTACAGTAAATGTAGGGTTTTACTTCCAGAAAGGTTTAAGCAAAGTCCAAAACAAGCAGTCCAAAGTCATTCACAGGTGAAATCAGTCAGTTTTTCAATCCAGGGATAATCCAGTAACAAAGTCCAGTGTCAAAAACAGTTCAGTATCAGACTTACATCAAATCCAGTAATATCAGTCAATTAGAAGAAATGGAGCAACGGCAGTACTTTCCAACAGAAGGAAACAGAGATACACTCACACTCTCTTCTGAGACTAAGACTAAGACAAACCAGGTTTCTGGCTCCATCTTATGGCCGTTTGAGAAACCACACCCAATTACACTTTTAGAATTCTCTTAAAGAGACAGTACTAAAATGTCTATCCTGGTTTATATATTTCTAACCCAAATACCTGTTGGGTGACTTATATTCCTAGCAGAATCATTCCCCACCATCCTGTCAGAGCTGAAGAAGCTTCTGGGATGAGAAGCGAAACGTCTTCAAAGAAAAAAACAACCCAGTTGCCTCTTGAAAAAAAAAAAAAGAACCTTTGTGACAACCATCACCTGGATGACTGAGAATCTACAAACTTCCTGACAGTTGGAACAATTAATCAGAGGAATGGGAGTTGCTTTCAGCAGCTATGGGTGCCCCGTCGCTGGAGGTTTTCGAGAAGAGGTTGAACAGCCATTTGTATTGAATGGTATAAGGCAGAGGTCTCCAAACTTGGCCACTTTTTAAGACTTGTGGACTTCAACTCCCAGGATTCTCCAGCCAGCTATGCTGGCTGGAGAATCCTGGGAGTTGAAGTCCACAAGTCTTAAAAGTGGCCAAGTTTGGGACCCTGGTATAGCGCCTCCTCTTCGAGCAGGGGTTGGACTAGAACAGTGATTGCCAACAAGGAAGCCAGGGACCACTGGTGGTCCATGAGAAAATTTTGTGGTCCCCAGAGAAATGTCACCCACAAAGCACCCCCAAAAACAATGGATTCAGGATGTGTGCACTGCCCACGCGGCCCGCGGAACACAAGGCTTGCGTCACTTGCATTGCGAACAACATGAGGGAGTGAGGGGAGGGGAAAGGGTGGAGGGGGGGAACTTGCCCCACTCGCCCCACGTGCCTGGTCTGGCCATGGGGTGGTTTCTTTCCGCTTCTTCCTTCTTCTGCATTTGGCTGCCTGCAAGGAAAGTAGCAAAAGTCTTTCTTTCTCTCCCCCAAACTCCACCAGAAGTGAGTCTTTGGGACCCTGCAAGGCCTCCTGCTCCAAGAGGCTGCGCCGGCAAAGACTCATTTCTGGCAGAGTTTGGGGAAGAGAAAGAAAGACTTCTGCAGCTTCTGCTGTTTTCCTTGCATGAAGCCAAAAGTCTCTCTCTCTCTCCCCCCCCCCACCCCAAGAACGGAGCTGGAGATGGTATCCTGCGAACCCAAATCCAGAATGATCGATCGGTAGGAAAATGGGGTGGGGAATTTTCCTGAAGATTTTTTTTTGGGGGGGGGGGATTTTCCCAGGGTCTCTGGTCTGCGGGATTTAAAATTATGAGTTTGGGGATCTCTGAGATCCGAAAGGTTGGTGACCCCTGAACTAGAAGACCTCCAAATCACTCCCTAAAAAGACTTATCCAGACCATAGCAACATCACCCCCATCTCCAACCCTGGTGCCATTGAGATTCTTCCTTAAAAATAAAAATCATTTTAAAAGTGTCTTGTTCTGGCACCAAATAGAAACTAAGACACCCTCTAAATAAGACATTCTATTAATGGATGTCTCATTAGGCAAAGTCTGAATCTAAACAGACAGACAAGCTGGGGAAAAAAAAATTTTTTTTATTGTTGCCAAGGTAATAATAAAGATTATTGTGATCCCGTTCACTATGATCCTTATTCATCGATAATAGGCATATTAATTCCTGCAATTATATTTCACTGATATTCATGCCCGTTTTTCTTTTGCACAATTTCCTCCCCCTCTTTATACATATATTTTAAAATGGGCCAGATTAATTGATGAAGCAAAGTAATTTGTCGTTAAAACAGCAGGGGGAAAAAAAATGCAAGGGTAAAAATTTCTCGTTGCTCATATTGTTCTCCTGGATACGTTCTTGGCAGAAAGCTACAGTGGGGTAGCCTGTTTTTCTTTAAAAAAAAAAGTTTTGTTTTATTAAATATAATTTAAAAAACATTGAACGCAGTGGAGTTGTTTTGACATAACTTTTGGTTATCATTCTAGTGAAATAGAATAGAATATAGATCTTATAGACATTATATAAGTACACATATATATACACATATATATATTTATTCATCCTTATTTACATCTTCCAGCACTCTTGGAATAATTTAAGTCTGATGATCACAGATCTTAACAATTCTTTTCAAACTTAAACCCTTCCTTTCTGTCCCCACCAATAGTAAAATCGATTCCAAATGATATAATATTCCGATTCATCCTTATTTTTCATCTCTAGTGTTAGCCTGTCCATTTCCGTGCAAGTCAAAATTTTATTTAATACTTCATCTTCACTAGGAATTTCTTTCTCTTTCCACTTCTGGGCAAATACCATTCTTGCCACGGTGATGATGTGTATTATCAAATAGAACCCTTCCTTATATTTTTGGGGTATTTGATATATATTTTTTTTCCCAACCAACACATTTTATTAAAAATCCATTCTTGTGCTGTAGTACAGTTTGGAGCTAAGCACTCTGTGCATTTCATGAAGCTGCAGCTTATGAAATCTAAAAAATAATAATAGTGCCATCAGCAACTCCGTTTCAAAATATTCACAGAGAGAGAGAGAGACAGAGAGAGAGAACTGGGTTAAACTCAGAATTCCACAGGACTCAGGTTTTTTTTTTTTCTAAACAAAGAGGAAAAACAGAATTACAGAAGCTCGTTGTGGTTCGCTGGCAGCTGGTAGCAGAATGGGGGCCAGTCTGGGAGTCTGGGGAGGACGCGGACGAGGGTCCTGTGTCCGATGCAGAGATGGGGCCAGGACCATCTCGGAGTGGGGTGCTGCCTCCGGAGCCTCTGGAGCCTGGCAGCAGTGAGGCAGAGGAACAAGGGGAGCCTGTTCCCAGTGCATGTATGTGCAGAGCTGCTAGAAGGCGAGAGCCAGCTGAGACAAAAGGGGCGACTCAGGAGTAAGGCTGGAAGGTGATTGCCCCTCCCATAAGGGATAAAAGTCAGGCAAAGGTAGAGAAACCTTTGCAGGAAGCAAAGTCGTTCTCTCTGTTCAGATTAATCCTTGAAGCTCTGTGCGGACTTTGTACTTCCGTTAGTTTTTTTTATAATTCATTTGGCACTTCAGTTGTTGGCAGCAATTCAAAGGAGAGAAAGGTGGGTGCTTATCTCAAGGAACTGTTTAGGACTCATTATGGGCTGGGAATGAATTATTTGAAATAAAACAAGAGTTGTTTGGACTAAGCGTGTGCTTAATTACGGTCTCAGGAAGCCTTGGTTCAGAACAAGGCTTAAGTGTGGTCTACTCACGATTCAACACCACTATCCAAAAGATTAGATCCATTAATTCAACCCCAGTGCAGAAGAACGTGCCAAACTATAGATAGTCCTCAACTTACAATAGTTCCTTTAGTGACCGCTCAAAG
Organism: Pseudonaja textilis; assembly: GCF_049901715.1. NCBI lineage: Eukaryota > Metazoa > Chordata > Lepidosauria > Squamata > Elapidae > Pseudonaja > Pseudonaja textilis. The sequence goes on from NC_141995.1 coordinate 2,521,469, forward strand.
TTACAACGGCATTGAAAAAAAGGGACTTATGACCGTTTTTCAGATTTAACACCTTTGCAGCCTCCCCGTTGGTCACGTGATCCAAATTCGGATCCTTGGCAACTGACTCATACTTACGACCGTTGCTGTGATCCCAAGGTCACGTGATCCCCTTTTGTGACCTGACAAGCAAAGTCAATGGGGGAAGCCAGATTCACTTAACGACCGGGTGACTAACTGATCAGCTGCGGTGATTCACTTAACAACCGTGGCCAAAAAGGTCATAAAACGGGGCAAAACTCACTTGACAAATGTCTCACTTAACCAAAGAAATTTTTGGTTCAATTGTGGTCATAAGTCAGGGACTAGACTGTACTAGGAATAATGAGCAAAGTGATGCTTGCATGGGTGAAAATAAATACTTTTTCCTTTGGTTCAGTATATCCATATATCCATATGCCTCTATCTATCTATCTATCTATCTATCTATCTATCTATCTATCTATCTATCTATCTAACTCTATTTTTGTATCTCTCTCTCTCTATCTATATATATATATGACCCAATTTTTTCATACCTATTTCCTGTATTCTTAGTCATGTTTATATTTATACCTATTGTCTTGTAAGCTATTGACAAATCAAATATACAGAAGCCTGATGGTGGCAGATTAGATTTTGCCGAAACGTTGCTACAACTTTAAAAGCACAACTATAACAACGTGGGAAAATACTCGAATACTATATATATATATATATATATATATATATATATATGGATCTTTGGTTGTTCGGGTTTTCTCCCACGTAAGATTCGAAGTATCTAGGCAACGTTTCGATGAAGTCTCATTCATCATCTTCAGGCTTCTATCTCCGGCTCTGTGCTTCTCAGAGTAATGGAGATTGCAGCTGCTTCCTCCTTTTAACTGCCAGTGGGGGTGGGACTTGATTGGGTGGGGGCTTGGCTGTGTTCTGATTGGGTGGGGGTGTGTTCTCATTGGTAGGGGTTTGGCTGTATTCTGATTGGTTGGGGGTTAGCCGTGTTCTGATTGGTTGGAGGCGTGTTCTGTTCAGGTGGGGGCTTGGTTGTGCTCAGGTTAGTCTTAGTTGCTGGGGGATTTGAGCTGGAGAGTTGTGATCTTGCTGTTTGGCTTCTAGTTCGTGGTCCTGCTGCATCTTCATAGTGGGTGTCGGTTTGCTTCATGTGTGGCTCAGAGGGGTTTGAAGTGGGTAGTGATGCAGCTGCAGTGCAGCTTCTGGTCCATGGTCGTTTCTCATTTTCTGAATGGGTGGGAGTCTGTTTTCTACATGGAAGTGTGGTGGTGGCATCTTGTGTGGCTCTCATGGGTGTGGGTCCGGTGTCCTTCTTCATGTTAGGTACTCGTCTGTGTGTGTATATGTGTGTGTGTATATGTGTGTGTGTGTGTGTGTGTGTGTGTATGTATATATGTATGTGTGTATGTGTATGTATATATACACACACACATACATATACATACATACATACATATATATGTATGTATATATATACAGTATAAAGCATTATTGTAAGCAGGGAAAAATGCAAAAAAATAATCTTTTTTTCATACAGGGAAACATTATATATTCCTTATCTGCGTGTGAATAAGAACTGGAGTACTTTATATAACGGTTAAGACAGAGTCTTGCACACAACGAGGAATGCCGAGGAGTCTGCAAAATAGACTATGGCGCAACTACACTTACCAAAGAAGCCAACGGACTGCGAATATCACATCCTGTGGAAGTCCACACTGCCTGAGACATACCAATTCAGACCAGCTAAGTTGTGAAAGATCACACCTGATGTGTCACAGGTGGTTGCATACAGATTGAATGGTTGCACGATTTGGGTTTGGCTAGTCTAGAGAAAAGAAGGACTAGGGGGGACATGATAGCAGTATTTGGGATAACAGCTAACATGACTGGAGGAGGAATTCTGGGAGTTGAGGTCCACAGGTCTTAAACTGGCTAAGTTTGGAGACCCCCTGGCTTAAGGGAGTCAGTGAAGAAGGCGCTGGACTACAACTCCCAGACTCTCCAGACAGCGCAGGTGCTTAGACGCTGGCCAGAGGGATTGTGGGAGTTGTAGTTCCGGACGAACGGAGGCCTCCGGCTAAACTAGGCCTTCGCTCTCGCCCCGGAAGGCTGCTTCTCCCCCACTCACCCCACGCTGAAGCCCCAACGACCCCTTTAGGCGAGGGTCCTACCCGCGCGCGCCTGTCCCCGGACGCGGCTGACGAAGACGAGGAGGGCCGCCAGCAGCACCGCCGCCACCACGTAAAGCACTGGGTCCATCTTCGTCACGTGGCCTCCGTGAGCCCCGCCTCTTCCGGTCGGGCCTCTCGGGACAGCCGAGCAATCCAGAAGCGAGGGTAAGGAAAGTGGAGGGCGGGATCGGAGGCCATGGCCACGCCCACTCGTTGCCTGCCTGTTTGCCTGGTTGGTTGGCGCGCGGGCGGAAGAGGCAAAGGAAGGCGATCGGGGTTCGCCCTCCTGCGGCGTCGCCTAGCAACCAGAAGGCTCGACATCGGGCTTTCCCCCCCACCCCCCATGAGCTGTCCGACGAGGTGCCTGATTTGAAAAAAATACTTTTGCCTTTGTTTTGGCCTTGGAAATAGGCCAAGCAATTAATGAAGAAAATGAACGAAAGTTTAGAGCGGGTATGTGTCTCCAAACTGGGCCACTTTAAGACTTGTGCACTTCAACTCCCAGAAGTCCTCAGCTAAACGTGGCTGGCTGAGGAATTCTGGGAGTTAAAAACGGACTAATAGATAATCAGAGTTGGAAGGGACCTTGTAGGTCATCTAGTCCAACCCCCTGCCCAAGCAGGAGACCCTACACCAATTTTTGACAAATGGCAGTCCAGTCTCTTCTTTAAAAACCTCCTGTGATGAAGCATCCACAGCTTCTGAGGGCAACTTCTGTTCCACTGGTTGATTGTTCTCACTGTCAGAAAGTTTCTCCTTATTTCCAGGTTGAATCTCTCCTTGTTCAGTTTCCATCCATTCTTCCTTGTCTGGCCTTCGGGTGCTTTGGAGAATAGCTTGACCCCTTCCTCCTCTCTGGGGCAGCCCCTCAAATATTGGAAGGCCGCTCTCCTGTCTCCCCTGGTCCTTCTCTTTTACCAGACTAGCCGAGCCCAGTTCCTGCAACCGTTCATTGCATATTTTAGCCTCCAGTCCCCTCATCATCCTGGTTTCTCTTCTCTGCACTTTTTCTAGAGTCTCAACATCTTTTTCATAGTGTGGTGACCAAAACTGGATGCTGTACTCTAGATGTGGCCTTACTAAGGCTTTATAGAGGGGTATTAGTACCTCCTTTGATCTCGATTGTATCCCTCTGTTGATGCAATTTAGGATTGCATTGGCTTTTTTGGCGGCTGCTGCACACTGTTGGCTCCTATTTAGCTGGTTGTCCACTAAGACTCCAAGATCCCTCTGACAGTTCCTGCTATTGAGCCTGGTTTCACCCAGTCTATTAAATGTGTCCTTTTGGTTTTTCTTGCCTAAATGTGGGACTTTACTTTTCTCTACATTGAATTTCATTTTGTCAGATACAGCCCCGTGTTCTAGTCTTGTCGAGATCCATCTGGATCTTCAGCCTGTCTTCTTGGGTATTAGCTCTTCCTGCCAGCTCAATATCATCTGCAAATTTGGCAAGTCCCCCTTCTATTCCCTCATCTAAGTCGCTAATGAAGATATTTTAAGAGTCCTGGGCCTCAGAGGGAACCTTGTGGCACCCCACTGCTTTCTTCCCTCCATGTAGACTTAGACCCATTAAGGACTACTCGTTGAGTACGGTTTGCCAGCCAGTTGCAAATCCATCTAGTGGTGGTGCTTTCTATTCCACTTTTTTCTAGCTTACCGTCTTTCTCACAAAATAAGGCCGGGCCTTTTTTTTTTTTTTTTTGACCCCCGAAAAAACGGCTAGGCCGTCTTTTCGGGGACAACTTAATTTCCTCCCCCATCTAGAGCGGTCCATATGCACATACCTCGCCACGAGGTACAGCTTCTATCGGCTGACGAAACCTCCCTTGAAGGCAGAGTCCCCAGCCGCTTCAGGGCGTGGCGTGGCTGCCCACGTCCCCTTGCCTTTAGGGCAGTCTCTTTCGGGCGATGGAAGCTCCCCAAGGGCAGTCACCAGCCCCTTCGATCGGCCGGTAGAAGCGGCCTCGGGGCGAGGGGAGTGTGTGTGTCCCCCTTCCTCCCTTTCTCCCCTTCCCTCTCCTTCCTTCTTCATTCCCTCCCTCCTTCCCTTCCCCTTCCTTCCTTCCTTCCTTCCTCCCTCCCTCCCTCCTTCTCTTTCCTTCCCTCTCCTTCCTTCCTTCCCTTCTCCTTCCTTCCTCCCTCCCTCCCTTCCCCTTCCTCCGTTCCTCCCCTTCCCTCTCCTTCCTTCCTTCCTTCTTCATTCCCTCCCTCCTTCCCTTCCTCTTCCTTCTTCCCTTCCCTCCCCTCCCCTTCCCCTTCCTTCCTTCCTTCCTTCCTTCCTTCCTTCCTTCCTTCCTTCCTTCCTTCCTTCCTTCCTTCCTCCTCCTCCTCCCTCCCTCCCTCCTTCCCTTCCTCCCCTCCCTCCCTCCTTCTCTTTCCCTTCTCTCTCCTTCCTTCCTTCCCTTCTCTCTCCTTCCTTCCTTCCCTTCTTCTCTTCCCCGTCCTTCCTTCCCCAGTAGAATGATTATGTTCACTCTAAGGGGGTGTGTATGTGTGTTGTCTATGCTGCATTAATTTGAACAAGAACACAACAGGTTGCCTACCGCCTCCCTGTGGTCAGTCTTGAATGCAAACCATTTGTTCAGTAACCCAGGTTACCACAGCAGTGAAAAAAGCAACCTATGACTGTTTTTCACACTTATGGCCATTGCAGCACCCCCATGGTCACGGGGTCAAAGTTCAGGCATTTGGCCCCCCTGACTCATATTTATGATGGTTGTAGTGTCCCAGGGCCACGCGAATGTCTGACCTGCAAAGTCAAAGGGGGAAGCCGGATTCACTCCGCGCCTCGCGATTCCCTTAACAGCCGCGGTATGGCAGGTCGTAAAACGGGGGGCAAAACTCGTGTAACGAAGGTTTCACTGAGCAACAGAAGCAACTCCCCGTAATGAGATTTATTTTATTTTTTTCAGGCCTCTGCTGAAAGTATCGGAAAAGCCATTAGCAAACCTGCTGAGAGATACCCTGTATAAACATTCACTCAGTCTGACATCCACATGCACACACAAACCCGCGTGCACGGACATCACGCCCGCTGGTGTATTGATTCTGCCTTTAGCTCTTTGGTGTGCTCAAATAAAAAAAAGGAACCCCTTTGTTTGCCGATGGTAATTAGCCTTCCTTGAGAATATAGGACTCTCTGACAGTTATTCTTTTCTCCTCAAAGTGATGGTGTTACAATAGAGCAGCTGACCAGGGAAACGAAAGTTCTCCACCGTTCAGAGCCTGCAGGAAGAAGGATGGCAAATGTTACCGGCAGATAAGGTGGGGTAAGTCCTTGCCTATTTGTTTGCTCTTTGTCCCAAAAGTGTTTTTCAAAAGGCAACCAACTGGACTTGGCTGTTTTTTCCCCCCCCCACACCCTGAAAATATTTGGCCTTTCATCCGAGAAGCTTCTTCACCTCTGGCCAAACGGTGGAAGGTGGAAGGATTTATATTCCTTGCAGCCTTCTACTTGTTAGCGTTCTTTCTGATCGTATGAAATATCACTACTGCTTTATAAAACCTTAGTAAGGCCACACCGGGAATCCTACATCCAGTTTTGGTTCACCACATTACAAGAAAGGCGCTGAGACTTTGGAAAAAGTGCAGAGAAGAGCGACTAGGATGATTTTTAAAGGCCTGGGGGCAAAAAAATATCCAGAACGGTTGCAGGAATTAGGTATGGCCAGTCTGGAGGGATGACACGATAGCAATATTCCAGTATTTTGAGGGGGCTGCCACAAAGAGGAGGGGGTCAACTGACTTTTCAAAGCCCCTGAGGGCAGGACAAGAAGCAACGGATGGAAACGAATCAAGGAGGAGAAGCCACCTAGAAATAAGGAGAAACTTCCTAACAGTGAGAACAATTCACCAGGGGAACAGCTTGCCACCAGAAGTTGTGGGAGCTTCATCACTGGGGTTTTTTTTTTAAAGAAGAGTCTGGACAGCTACTTGTCTAACATGATATAGGTTATCCTGCTTGAGCAGAAGGTTGGACTAGAAGACCTCCAAGGTCCCTTCCATTCTATTCTATTCTATTCTATTCTTTCTATTCTATTCTATTCTGTTCTATTCTATTCTTTCTATTCTACTCACTCTCTCTCTACTCTCTCTACTCTACTTCTCTTCTCTTCTCCACTCCACTCTCCACTCCATTCCATTCCATTCCATTCCATGTCTATTCTATTCTATTCTATTCTATTCTGTTCTTTCTATTCTATTCTATTCTATTCTATTCTATTCTATTCTATTCTATTCTATTCTATTCTATTCTATTCCATTCCATTCCATTCCATTCTATTCTATTCTATTCTATTCTATTCTATTCTATTCCATTCCATTCCATTCCATTCCATTCCATTCCATGTGTATCCTATTCTATTCTGTTCTGTTCTGTTCTGTTCTGTTCTATTCTATTCTACTCTACTCTACTCCACTCCACTCCCTTCTATTCTATTCTATTCTATTCTATTCTATTCTATTCCATTCCATTCCATTCCATTCCATTCCATTCCATGTGTATCCTATTCTATTCTGTTCTGTTCTGTTCTGTTCTGTTCTATTCTACTCTACTCTACTCTACTCTACTCTACTCTACTCCACTCCACTCCACTTCTATTCTATTCTATTCTATTCTATTCTGTTCTGTTCTGTTCTGTTCTATTCTATTCTATTCTACTCTACTCTACTCTACTCTACTCTACTCTACTCTACTCTACTCTACTCCATTCCATTCCATTCCATTCCATTCCATTCCATTCCATGTCTATTCTATTCTATTCTATTCTATTCCATTCCATTCCATTCCATTCCATTCCATGTGTATCCTATTCTATTCTGTTCTGTTCTGTTCTGTTCTGTTCTATTCTATTCTACTCTACTCTACTCTACTCTACTCCACTCCACTCCACTTCTATTCTATTCTATTCTATTCTATTCTATTCTATTCTATTCTATTCTATTCTATTCTATTCTATTCTATTCTACTCTACTCTACTCTACTCTACTCCATTCCATTCCATTCCATTCCATTCCATTCCATTCCATTCCATTCCATGTCTATTCTATTCTATTCTATTCTATTCTATTCTATTCTATTCTATTCTATTCTATTCCATTCCATTCCATTCCATTCCATTCCATGTGTATCCTATTCTATTCTGTTCTGTTCTGTTCTGTTCTATTCTATTCTACTCTACTCTACTCTACTCTACTCCACTCCACTCCACTTCTATTCTATTCTATTCTATTCTATTCTATTCTATTCTATTCTATTCTATTCTATTCTATTCTATTCTACTCTACTCTACTCTACTCTACTCCATTCCATTCCATTCCATTCCATTCCATTCTATTCTATCTTTCTATTCTATTCTATTCTATTCTATTCTATTCTATTCTATTCTATTCCATATTCTATTCTGTCCTATTCTATTCTGTCTGTTCTGTTCTGTTCTGTTCTATTCTATTCTACTCTCCTACTCCTCTACTCCACTCCACTCCTACTTCTGTTCTGTTCTGTTCTATTCTATTCTATTCTATTCCATTCCATTCCATTCCATATGTCTATTCTATTCTATTCTATTCTATTCTATTCTATTCTATTCTATTCTATTCCATTCCATTCCATTCCATGTGTATCCTATTCTATTCTGTTCTGTTCTGTTCTGTTCTGTTCTGTTCTATTCTATTCTATTCTACTCTACTCTACTCTCTCACTCCCTCCACTCCACTCCACTTCTATTCTATTCTATTCTATTCTATTCTATTCTATTCTATTCTATTCTATTCTATTCCATTCCATTCCATTCCATTCCATTCTTCATGTGTATCCTATTCTATTCTATTCTGTTCTGTTCTGTTCTGTTCTATTCTATTCTATTCTATTCTATTCTACTCTACTCTACTCTACTCCACTCCACTCCACTCCACTCCACTTCTATTCTATTCTATTCTATTCTATTCTATTCTATTCTATTCTATTCTATTCTATTCTATTCTATTCCATTCCATTCCATTCCATTCCATTCCATTCCATGTGTATCCTATTCTATTCTATTCTGTTCTGTTCTGTTCTGTTCTATTCTATTCTATTCTATTCTATTCTACTCTACTCTACTCTACTCCACTCCACTCCACTCCACTCCACTTCTATTCTATTCTATTCTATTCTATTCTATTCTATTCTATTCTATTCTATTCTATTCTATTCTATTCTATTCTATTCTATTCTATTCCATTCCATTCCATTCCATTCCATTCCATTCCATTCCATTCCATGTTCTGTTCTGCTCTATTCTCTATTCCCTATTCCATTCTATTTCTATCCCATCCCATCCCATCCTATCCTATCCTCCAGTTTTGGGGAATTAATCTGTGCACCCAGAAATGTAATCCTAATGATGAGAAGAAAAGCATTTAAAGTTGCTGAAGCATCCCCTAAGAGCAGTGGAATTTTTAGAGCCCATTTCTTTGAGATGCTTAGCTGGCTTTTGCTTTTTGCTTTTGCTCGTGTGTGTGTGTGTGTGTGTGTGTGTGTGTGTGTGTGCGTGTGTGGTTTTTCCCCCTTGATTGTGCAAGGGGACCGAGAGTGAACATTACAGCCCTTGAGGGCTTCCGGTTTTATTCTAGTGTTCCCGGGAGATACACCTGGCAGCCGTTCATTTGCAGGTAACGGATGGGAAGCAGATATTTATCCACTTTTTTCACTGGAAGTAGCATATGTAAAGGTACATTGTACGGTCACTCAGTGAGAGGGAGCAGCGGGCTTGTTCCACGCTACTGTCATTTGCAGGAAGTAGAAGGAATAGAGAGAGGAGAAGGAAGAAGAGAAGTAGGAGGGAGGAGAAGGGGAAAGAGGAGGATGAAGAAGAGGAAGGAAGACAGTTAAGAAGTTTGTATAGAGGAAGAGGAGGAAGAAGAAGAGGTAAAGGAGAAGAAGGAAGAAGGAAGAGGTGAGGAGAAGAGAAGGAAGAGGAGGAAGGAAAAAGAGAAAGAGGAGGAAGAAGAAGAGGAAGCAAAAGAGGAAGAAGAAGACAGGTTAAAAGTTTACAGGTCCATTCAGAGGAGGAGGAGGAGGAGGAAGAGAAGGTGGAGAAAAAGAAAAGGAGGAGGACGAGGAGGAGGCAGAAATTTAAACGCCCATAAATGGGATTGTAAAAATGTTTCACTTTATTAAAAAGACAAACACACTGTAATCCGAACATTGTACATCCTGCAAAATTACACACTTGCAAAATTCCTACTCTTGGGTCAAGAATTACAGTCCAAACTGACCTCTCTGCTGTTGCTTGTGTGGTTCTGATGAAGCAACAAGTTTGTGCGCTCCCTTCTAAATGTTGTAAGATTTGAGACAGAGCAAATACTTCCCCCCCTCTCTCCCTCTCCCCACCCTCTCTATTCACCTTCCATCTTTTATTAAATATGTTTTTTATCCTGCTTTTGTTATTTTTACAAATAGTTCAAGGCGACAAATATACGGCGTATAACTCTCCTTCCTCTTCCTCTTCCCCCCCCCCCACAAACAACAACCCTGTGAGGTTGTTGAGAGAGAGAGAGAGAGAGAGAGACAGAGAAGGAGGGAGGGAGGGAGAGGAGAGGGGGGACTGGCCCAAAGTTACCCAGCCAGCTTTTCCTGCCTAAGGCGAGACTAGAACTCACTGCTCCTCCTTTCTAAGTCAGCACCTTAATCATTACACCAAACTGCTTCTCATCTTCCTCGTTCCCTCGTTTCTCAGAGTCACCACTGCTGCTTACTTCGTGCTTCCTCCTCCTTTTCTCTGGAGTCCGTGTGACGAGAAGCCTCCATCGTGACTTTTAAAAACTCCTGCCTCCCTTGTCGATGCCTCTATTTGTGGGCCTCTCTTCCTTCCTCCATAACATCCACTGCAACGCCATCTATCTGGTTAGAAGCCCCCAACCTGAGATGTTTTCTCAAATGGAAGCGGAGATCCCATAATTTTTGCAAACGGCGAAGAAGAGCTTAAAGCAGAGCTCAACATTGCTGTCACTCCTTCCTTTTGTCTGGCTGACATTCTCTTCCTGGAATTTGTCATCCCTGTGGAGCCCAGAATCCAACAACCAGCAATAGTTTAGTTTAGTTTACTCTATTGTCGTTGCACCTCATGCGACGAAATTAAAGACCATCTTCAGTGTACATTATGACTATGAAAATAAACACAAACACGTATCCTTCGCAATTGAATTGAAAAACCCCGATATTGCATTAATATTGGACTATAAGTAGAATTCAGTAGAGTTACTGCTATGGGATAGAAGCTGTTTTACAGCTGGTTTGTCCTTGTTTTTATTATTATCCTATTATTATTAGCTGCCAGATGGTAATAGTTAAAAAAAAAAGGGTGCCCAGGTTGAGATGGATCTTTGAGGATGTTTTGAAGTTTCTTAAGGCAGCGGGAGCTATAAAGCTCTTCCAAAGAGGGGGGAGAGGGCAACCATTTGATCCTCTGGGCCTTAACCCTTTGGAGCACTGTCCTATCTGCCCCTGTGCAATTGGCAAACCCTACAGGTGTGCAGTAAGTTAAGATACTCTCTATGGTGCAGCGGTAGAAGGTCACCAGCAGTTTTCCATCCCGTTGTTGTTTCCTGGGAAGCCTCAGGTAGTCTAATCTCTGCTGGGCCCTTTTGACCAGGGTTGCAATGTGAGCCCCCCAGGTCAGGTCCTCTTTTAGGGTAACACCCAGAAACTTCAAACTGGCCACTGGCTCCCCTCGGTCTCCCTTGATAAGCAAGGGCTGGATGTCTGACCTGTTCCTTCTATATAGTCCACTATCGTCTCCTTGGTCTTCTTGGTGTTGAAGACCAAGTTATTGTCTCCACACCACGAAAGCAACTGTTGGTCCACCTCATCTCGGTAGGCAGACTCACCCCCCGCCACCCCCAGAGATGAGTCTCACCACTGTTGTATCATACGGTTCCAGAAGTTGAAATGTTGAGGTTCAGACACCACACCAGCTCCAGAACCGGTCCCGTTTTGTCTAGGTTGTAGCTTTCTCCACCAAGGACCAAAATTATGACACCCTCAAAGACAGGGGTGGGCTGCGCCCTGTTTAACAACTGGTTCTGTGAGTACGCACCTAAAGCACACAGCATTCAAAATACACCAATTTGAATCTCTACAGGGCAGCCCCGGTAAGTAGAACAGCTGAGCTACGCAAAATCCACTGTGCCGCGTGAATCAGTTGAGTTGAAAAAGATGGAAATATAGGACAGGATAGGGTGGGGGCGAGGGAGCGTCGCCAGCTGATTGACAGAACTACAGGTTCGCTAGAACCGGTCCAAACTGGCCGCATCCCACCGCCGCTCGAAGAACAGTGTTGAGTTGTCCACTTGGAGGAGAACTTCTCCGTCATCTGGGGAGCGCATCCACCAAGGAGACTGCCTGAACCATCGTGGTCCTTCCACACCGCAAGCACCAGCACGTTTCCGCAAGATATTCACGGACCTTTTTGTACCCAAACACCATCACGTATGAGCTGGCGGAATAATACACGGAGGAGAGCACGCCGTACATGGCACTCAGAAAGCTACTCTCCAGGTTGCTCCCGTTATATCCCAAGATGATCATGAGCCAGACCATGTCGTTCGCGATCCAGCAGACCACGTAAATGGAGAGCAAGGAGAGCAGGATTTTGGTGGCCTGGGCCGTGTGTTTATTCCACCCACTCCCTGCGACCGAGGACGACGCTTTGACCTTCCTGTGGTGCTTCCAGAGAAGGTCTATGATGAAGCTGTTGAGGATCACGACCAAGAGGATGAGCACCAAGTCAAGGCTAATGGATGTGTAGGTGGTAAACTTCATGGCGAAGCTCTCCGTGGCTCTCAAGCAAGTCGAAGTTGCCAAGAAGGCAATCGTCTTATTCCTCTGACCGCCGGTCTTCTCGTACTGCAAATAAGGGATTTGCAGTAGGACACTGGCCACCCAACAACCAATGAGACTGACGTTGACATAGCGGGACTGATGCCTGTGGATGAACGTTGTCCATCGGTAGTTGGGCCTTCGGATCTTGATGAGGTGGAGGATACTCAAGTTCTCCACTGACCAGATGCTGATCAGCCTGAGGGTGTGGTAGGTGTAGAGGAGAACCCGGCAGCCCTCCACACCGAAGACTTTGGTGCTGCTGAAAACCAGCATCCCAGGAATGGCTTTGTAGCAGCAGAGGAAGAAGTTCACCAGGCCCATGTTGACAATGATGCGGTCCAGAGGTTGGAGGGCCTTGCGCCGGACAGCGTGCGTCAGGAAGGCAAAGAGGACAATGAGGTTGCCGATCATGCCGACGAAGGAAGAGAGGTAGATCAGGATGGACACGAAGAACATGAAGCTGGGGGCCATGATGGTCCCATTTGGCTTTGGCCTTCAGGCGCTTCCTAGCCAGGCGTTCGTTCTCCTCCTTTGGCCCCAGAGATGGTGGGAGCTGAGATACATTGGTTTTTTGTGGGGGGGGGTTTTTTTGCTTCTCAGTTCACCTGTCCAAGGAGGTTTTTCTTTGACTCCGCTCCGCTCCAGAGATCACCTTCTTTTTTAGAAGCTCTGCCTGCCCGCTGCACCTCCGCCGCGTTACTCACAGCCACAATTACGCCTCTGTTTGTCTAAGTGGCTCTTATCTCGGTTTGGCTGAAAAGCCTGAAGAACACAACCGATTGGCCAAAGACAGATTGAAAGGGTGGGAAAAAAAAGAGGACTCTGGAGAAGGGGAGGGAGAAGACCAAAGAAGGACGGGAACAGCCTCCTCCACCCCATCACCGGTCAATCTACCCCATTCTGATGTTTTACTTGAGCTCCTGGCGTAGTTCTCAACTTGCGACCACAATGTGAGCCCAAGTAGCCATACAAAAATGAGACAAATCTTAAAAGCAATTAAAACATTTTTTTTAAAAAAAACCCATTCAGTAGGTGCTGTTTGGTTTTAAAATTTTAGAAATTGCTTCTGGAAAAAACAAACCCAGCAAAGAATGAGAGCAGGGGTGGAATTCTACTGGTTCGGCCCGGTTTTATAGAACCGGTAGCTCCGAAGAGCAGCTGATACCAAACTAGTTCTCTCTGAACATCTTTTCTTCGGTTGGGCCCACCTGTCCCCTTGGGCTCTAGTCCAGTGGTCGCCAACCAGTGGGCCGGGGACCACTGGTGGTCCATGAGAAAATTTGGATGGTCCGCAGAGAAATGTCCCCCCCACCCCAAAGCAATTAATCCAGGCTGTGTGGGAACACAAGGCTGTGCTGCCCACATGGCCCGCAGGAACACAAGGCTTGCGTCGTTTGCATTGCAAACAACACAAGGGAGGGAGGGGAGGGAGGAAAGGGGGAAAGGGCAGGGGGGGGGGAACTTGCCCCACTCACCCCACGCACCTGGCCTGGCCCCCGGGCTGCTCCTTTCCGCTTCTTTCTTCTGCTTTTGGCTGCACGCAAGGAAAGCAGCCAAAGTCTTTCTTTCTCTCCCCCAAACTCCACCTGAAATGAGTCTTGGGGACCCTGCAAGGCCTCCTGCTCCAAGAGGCTGTGCCGGCAAAGACTCGTTTCTGGCGGAGTTTGGGGGAGAGAAAGAAAGACTTCTGTGGCTTCTGCTGTTTTTCTTGCATGAAGCCAAAAGTCTCTCCCTCTCTCTCTCTCTCTCTCTCTCTCTCTCCCCCTGAGAATGGAGCTGGAGATGGTCTCCTGCGATTCCCAAATAAAGAACGATCGATCGGCAGGAAAACGGGGTGGGGGATTTTCCTGCAGACTTTTTTTGGGGGGGATTTTCCCAGGGTCTCTGCTCCGCAGAGATTTAAAATGATGAGTTTGGGGGATCCCTGAGGTCCAAAAGGTTGGCGACCCCTGGACTAGGCTGTCCTTTATTCTTACCTTAGTTGCTTTGTGCGGCACCGCTGACCGCCACACAGCAGCAGGAGATGGCAATTCCTTGCAGGAGAAGTTGTTTTGCAAGCACTGCGCGTGCGCCCGCAACTCACTGAACCGGTTGTTGTGCCAGTAGGACCCCACCTCCGAACGAAGGCGAAAGAACTTGCCTCTTCCACAGCCTTCCCGGCTTTCCAAAGTTTGTGGGTGTCCCCCAAAAGTTAATTCCAGGTTGTTCCTCAACTTACGGTGACTGTCGAGCCCCCAACTTTTGTCACGTGAACTTTGCCCCGTTTTACGACCTTGCTTGCCACGGTTGTTAAGCGAATCCCTGCAGCGGTTGAGTTAGCCACACGGTCGTTCAGTGAATCTGGCTTTCCCCTTGGACTTTGCTTGTCCGAAGGTTGCAAAAGGGGGTCACGTGACCTCCCCACCCCCCCAGGGACGTTGCGGCCATTGTAAATACGAACCGGTTGAACTTTGATCACATGACTCTGGGGATGCCACAACGGTCGTAAGTGTGAAATCAGTCATAGGTCACTTTTTTTCAGTGCTGTTGTAACTTGGAGCGGTCGCTAAATGAACGGGGGTAAGCTGGGGGCCCACTTGTACAGCAGCATCCCATAATAGGAGATAAGTGCACCCCGCTAGAGCAGGGGTGTCAAACTCAAGGCCTGCTGGCTGGATCCAGACTGCGGGGTACTTAGATCTGGACCGCAGGGCCATCCTGCAAACAGCGAAGGACCAGCCCCTGGTGCCCCTGGCTAGCAAAAGCGGAGTTTTGGGGGGGCTATGTGCGGCCCCCCCAAGCTCCATTTTCACTGGCAGAGGGCTATCAAAGCAAACTGCAAGCAAAAGTAAAGGAGAAATGTTTCCCCTTTGGCATCTGAGCATCCAAGAAGGGGCAGGAAAGGAGAAAGGGAAAGAGGAAAGAGAAAAAAAGAAGGGAAGGTGGGAAGGGAGCAAGGAAGGAAAAGAAAGAAAGAGAGAGGAAGGAAGAAGGAAGAAGGAAGGAAAAAGAAGGAAGGGAGGTAAGGAAAGAAGGAGAGGGAAAGAGGATAGACAAAGAAAAAGAAGGGAAGATGGGAAGAGAGGAAGGAAGGAAAAAGAAGGAAAGAGGGGAAGGAAGAAGGAAGGAAAAAGGAGAAAGAAGGCAGGAAGGAAAAAGGAAAGTCGGAAGAGAGCAAGGAAAGAAAAGAAAGAAAGAGAGGAAGGAAGAAGGAAGAAGGAAGGAAAAAGAAGGAAGGGAGGTAAGGAAAGAAGGAGAGGGAAAGAGGATAGACAAAAAAAAAGAAGGGAAGATGGGAAGAGAGGAAGGAAGAAAAAAGGAAAGAGGGGAAGGAAGAAGGAAGGAAAAAGGAGAAAGAAGGCAGGAAGGAAGGAAAAGGAAAGAGGAAAGACAAAGAAAAAGGAAAGATGGGAAGAGAGCAAGGAAGGAAAAAGGAAAGAGGGAGAAAAAAGGGAGAGGAAAAAGGAAAGACAAAGAAAAAGAACGGAAGATGGGAAGAGAGGAAGGAAGAAAAAAAGAAGGAAAGGGGGGAAGGAAGAAGAAAGAAGGAAGAAGGAAGGAAAAAGGAGAAAGAAGGAGAAAGGAAGGAGAGGGAAAGACAACGAAAAAGAAGGGAAGAAGGGAAGAGAGGAAGGAAGGAAAAAGGAAAGAGGGGAAGGAAGAAGGAAGGAAAAAGGAGAAAGAAGGCAGGAAGGAAGAAAAAGGAAATGGGAAGAGAGCAAGGAAGGAAAAAGAAGGAAAGAGGAAGAAAAAAAGGAAGGAAGGAGAGGAAAAGAGGAAAGACAAAGAAAAAGAAGGGAAGCTGGGAAGCTGGAAAGAGAGGAAGGAAGGAAAAGAAGAAAAGGGAAGGAAGAAGAAGGAAGGAAGGAAGGAAGGAAGGAAGGAAGGAAGGAAGGAAGGAAGGAGATTATAATGAGAGTGAGGGAGGGTCTCGGGGAAGTCCTGCCTTGGCCATCACAGGTGCCCCCGACACGAGTCCTGTGTCCCACCCATCAAGGCCACAAACCTCTGGCCACGCAAGCACCACCACCCCCGGCCTTGCGAGGTCAAACACAACCCTAATGCATCCCTCAATGAAATGTAGTTTGACACCCCTGAGACAGACCGATCAGGTCAGTTTAAAGCCAGCCTGACTCTCTAAAAATGAAAGACCCCAGTGACACCATGATGTCCTTTACAGTCTTTGGCTCTGGTGCCACCTAGTGACCATTGCTAGGTGTTAGGAATGATAGTCACCTAACAGTTGGGGGTTGGAAATACGTATATAAACCAGGATAGTTATTTAATACTGTTGTATCTTTAAGAGAATGCTGTAATTGTGATTGGCTGAGGTTCCTCCAACGGCCATAAGGTGGAGCCAGAAACCTGGTTTGTTCTCTTCTTGCATTTCCTGTTTTGCTGTTTTGCCTGATCGTCGTTCTGCTTGGATTGCTGTGAGTCTTGCAACTGTTAGCAAACTCCATTTACTGAGCTTTGTTTATGATACTTGACTTCGTTTCTGGATTATCCCTGGACTGATACTAACTGATTTAACCATGTATGATTTGGACTGTTGTTGGACTTTGTTTACCCGTTTAGTGGAAGTAAAACCTACATTTTACTATTCAGTGTATCTGTATGCTGGTTGTGTGTTATTCAACATCACTCTCATTACGTTTCCCTGAGTGCACTCATTCTCCTAATGGGGAATACCTCAACACTAGGTTTTAGGTACATGGACATATTTGTCTCTGTGCTAAAAAGGTAGGCTTGAAGGTAGGAACCGGAGCTGAAGAAGCTTCTTGAACAAATAACAGAATATCGGAATAACAGAGTTAAAAGGGACCTTGGAGATCTTCTAGTCCAACCCGCTGCACAAGCAGATTAATCAGTGGGTATCCCAGGTTGCGTTTCAAAAAGTGAAAGATGGCTGCTACGATGGGGCGAGCAATGTCGATCCCACCGCCGTGGCTGCCATCTTGACTTTTTCGCCCATACTCTGGGGTAGCCCTGAAGATTGGTTACAAAGAAAACTGGACAACATTTGTCAATGTTAAAACTGGGTCAGGATTTCCCCAGGTCGCCTTGCGTGCTTTGAATGTCGAGCTGGAAATTCTGGCATTTGGCTACACAAAGGTTGATCGTTTGGGAGCAAATGCATTTAAAGACTTTTTTTTTAAATATGATATTTCCCTGCAAATGTGTGTAGTTTTTTTTTTTTTTTTTAAAACAGATGATTACAAACACAGGATGCGATTTGATTCATCTTGGGAGGGAACGCCTACAAAAGAGACCTCAAAAGAGTGATTAATGGTTTAAGGTCAGAATTTGCGATTAGGAATTAAAGCATTCAAACTGTGGGAAGAAAATATCCATCTGGTTCAGTTCCAAGCCGGGAAAAAAGCCCTGGAGACAAAATGGAGGCTGACTGGAAAGAGTGGTTTCATGATGAAGTAGAACCGCGTGGAGTTGAGAGTGAGGGGTTTTTACACCTTCTCTTGGGCTTTGCCCATGAGCTTCCTGTTCCTGTGCAAGAACATGTGTTCTATTGGCTGTTGTAGGACAGTGGTGGGATTCAATTTTTTTTTTTTTACTACCGGTTCTATGGGCGTGGCTTGGTGGGCGTGGCAGGGGAAGGGTACTATAAAATCTCCAGTCAGAGGTGGCATTTGCAGGTTCTCCAAACTACTCAAAATTTCCGCTACCGGTTCTCCAGAACTGGCCAGAACCTGTTGAATACCACCTCTTGCATGTAGGGGTTACGTAGGGGTCATAGATGGCTCTATAGGCAAAGTACAAATCCTAGGTGTTTTGTCTGAGCTAGCTTTGGTAGAAGTTTGGACTGGTGAGAAGACACAATGAAGAGGCTTGTGTTCTGAAAGGGTGTTGGGCAATTTTTATTTTGGCTTAATGGCTTCCTCCTGGTTTGGTTCTTGGGTGAGGTTATTTGCTTATGGACAGAGCTATCTATTTTTCAAGAAGCTCTTTATCTCTTTAAGTACTGACTTCTGCTGGGGGCTATTAAGAAAGGTGGGGAACTGCTTTCTGACTCCAAGAGCATGTTTCTCCGTTCCTCTTTAGGGGAAATATAGTATTCTGCCTTTTAAGTATTTCCTCACATATTTCTTTCTTCTAGGAGAGGGATGGGTGCTAACTTTCTACAAAGCAATTCAAGAATGAAAGCAAGGTCCCTTCCAACTCGGTTATTCTGTTATTTTTTCCCCCCAATAAACGCAAAAACACCCCTTCAGTTGAGTCAAATTGCATTGCTGGTGATTTCACAGACCGTGGCTGAGTTATTTTGCTCAAGTACAATATATAATGGGGAATTAATTAATTATTTTTTTTCTGTCATTGACTTCTTATAATGAAATTTTTATTCATTTACTTGCTTATTATTTATTTACTTGCTTGCTTGCTCAATCCCTTACTTATTAAAGTTATTTTTTTCTAATTAAAAATTTCTTTTAAAGGACCCGATAGCCAAACTGTCCAGCCAATTATAAATCATCATCATTATTATTATTATTCACTTATTATGAACACTACTGCTATTTGTTGTTCTTGATAGGCAATTCTTGTCCACATCCCACTAATGTTCTGTGTGGGACATCATATGACGTCCTTTCCTATGGGATGTCCTTCCATTTATTGTGTGGAAGCTAAATTGTTACGATGAACGATTGCAGGAACTGCCTGGTCTGGTTTAATGAAAGGAAGTGAAATGAAAAATGAAATGGTATTGAATCTCCTGCTTGAGCAGAGGATTGGAATGGAATAGAATAGAATAGAATAGAATAGGAGTAGAATAGGAGTGGTATGGAATGGGATAGGATAGGATAGAATAGAATAGAATAGAATAGAATAGAATAGAATAGAATAGAATAGAATAGAATAGAATATAGAATAGGAATAGAATAGAATAGAATATAGAATAGGAATAGAATAGATTAGATATTGGAATGAAGAATTAGAACAGCAGAGCAGAACATAGAATAGAATAGAATAGAATAGAATAGAATAGAATAGAATAGAATAGAATAGAAATACAGAATAGAATAGAATAGAAATACAGAATAGACTAGACTAGACTAGACTAGAATAGAACAGAATATAGAATAGGAATAGAATAGAATCGAAATACAGAATAGAATAGAATAGAAATACAGAATAGACTAGACTAGACTAGACTAGACTAGAATAGAACAGAATATAGAATAGGAATAGAATAGAATCGAAATACAGAATAGAATAGAATAGAAATACAGACTAGACTAGACTAGACTAGACTAGAACAGAATAGAACAGAATAGAACAGAATAGAACAGAATATAGAATAGGAATAGAATAGATTAGATATTGGAATGAAGAATTAGAACAGCAGAGCAGAACATAGAATAGAATAGAATAGAATAGAATAGAATAGAATAGAATAGAATAGAATAGAAATACAGAATAGAATAGAATAGAAATACAGAATAGACTAGACTAGACTAGACTAGACTAGACTAGACTAGAATAGACTAGAATAGAACAGAATATAGAATAGGAATAGAATAGAATCGAAATACAGAATAGAATAGAATAGAAATACAGACTAGACTAGACTAGACTAGACTAGAACAGAATAGAACAGAATAGAACAGAATAGAACAGAATATAGAATAGGAATAGAATAGATTAGATATTGGAATGAAGAATTAGAACAGCAGAGCAGAACATAGAATAGAATAGAATAGAATAGAATAGAATAGAATAGAATAGAATAGAATAGAATAGAAATACAGAATAGAATAGAATAGAAATACAGAATAGACTAGACTAGACTAGACTAGACTAGACTAGACTAGACTAGACTAGACTAGAATAGAACAGAATATAGAATAGGAATAGAATAGAATCGAAATACAGAATAGAATAGAATAGAAATACAGACTAGACTAGACTAGACTAGACTAGAACAGAATAGAACAGAATAGAACAGAATAGAACAGAATATAGAATAGGAATAGAATAGATTAGATATTGGAATGAAGAATTAGAACAGCAGAGCAGAACATAGAATAGAATAGAATTACAGAA
Source organism: Pseudonaja textilis (assembly GCF_049901715.1). NCBI lineage: Eukaryota > Metazoa > Chordata > Lepidosauria > Squamata > Elapidae > Pseudonaja > Pseudonaja textilis. Next base: position 2,541,578 of record NC_141995.1, read on the forward strand.
TAGAATAGAATCGAAATACAGAATAGAATAGAATAGAAATACAGAATGGAATAGAATAGAAATACAGAATAGAATAGAATAGAATAGAATAGAATAGAATAGAATGGAATGGAATGGAACGGAACGGAACGGAACGGAACGGAACGGAACGGAACAGAATAGAATAGAAATACAGAACAGAACAGAACAGAACAGAACAGAACAGAACAGAACAGAATAGAATAGAATAGTGCCTACACTACTTCAGACAAATGGTTATCCAACATCTTTTTAAAAATTTCCAGTGTTGGATCATTCGCAACTTCTGGAGGCAACTTGTTCCACTGATCAATTGTTCTAGCTGTCAGGTTGGACTAGAAGACCTTCAGGGTCCCTTCCCTTCCAACTCTGTTATTCTGTATCAGGACCAGGGGTGACATGATAGCAGCCTTCCAGTATCTGAGGGGCTGCCCCAAAGAAGAGGGAGTCAAGCTGTTCTCCAAAGCATCTGAGGGAAGGACAAGAAGCAACGGATGAAAACTAATCAAGGAGAGAAGCAACTTAGAAATAAAGAGACATTTCCTGACAATTAATTAGAAAAATTAGTCAGTGGAATGACTTGCCTCCAGAAGTCTGGCTGCTCCATCACCGGAGGCTTTCAAGAAGAGACAGGGCAGCCATTTGTCACGGATGGTATAAGGACTTGGGCACGGGGTTGGACTAGACGACCTCCAAGGGTCCCTTCGAGCCCTAGGACTCAACCCAAATCCTCAACGGATGAAGCTACTACCCAAGTTGATTTTGGCAGGGTTATAATGACAAATTCCGGACGATGTTGTGTTGGACAAAAACTCCCCCTCTCCGTACGGTCTGGAAGCAGATGACTCCCAATAAATCAATTTGATTTTTATTTTTTTTTCCCTAATAAAAGTTCTGAAGGTTTTTGGCAGATGGTGGGTGGGAGGGAGCCAGGGAAGAAGGCCTTTTCTAAATGTGATGCCAACATGATGGGAGCAAAACCAACTGTGGATGAATTTACAGGAGGTCCTTCAAACACAGCAGGGTTTCAATGGCTTTGTTTTAAATAAAATCTCTCTCTCTCTCTCTCTCTCCTTGTCTATTGTTTTCCTTATCGGCCATTTTCCTTCCCTGTCATGCCCCCGCCCTTCCGAGTCCGAATCCGAGGAAGAAGACGAGCAGCCGACAGGGAGCGGAAGTGTGGCTCCATTGGCTGTGGAGGAAACTGGGGAAGAGCAAAGCCCGGCTGGGCAGAGCAGGGAAGAGGTAGAACAAGGGAGAGGGAGTTCGGAGAAAGACCCAGGCCCAGGCCCTCTTAATCCCAAGGCCCGCAGGGAGGAACGGAGAAGGGAGCAACGTGAGTTGCATGGCTTACGGGGGAGGGAAGGGCCCTGATTCCCTTCCCTAGGCACACCGGGGGAGGCAGTTTAAAGGAGAGGCAGCTGAGAGTGGCGGCGGCTGGGAACAAACGTGAGTTTATCTTGAGTTGACTGCGGTTATCTGTGTTCCTGACATCCTCCCACCTGGGTTGATTTACTGCCGTGTTACTTCACTTCTGGAACTCCTTGTCTTGCCCTGCCGCACTAATTACCTCATTTTGCCCGGTTGGATTGATAATCTAAAGTTTTCTGTTTGCAACATTTAGATTGGAATATCTGCAGCCAAAGGCTGTTGCAGGTTCATGGGAGAGTTTTTTTTCTCCAGACCGGAAAATAACCGGGGGCAAAATTGGAGCAAATAAAGGGACCCCTATTTATTCTTTGGCTGAGTTGCCTTTGTGCCATGCCCTAGGTCATCACATTCCCTCATGTCTTCTCCAAAGAAAAGCAAAATCCGAGGAGGGCTAGAGAAGAAACAAACTCAGGTAGTCCTCAACTTACAACGGTTCATTTAGTAACCGTTCAAAGTTACAACGGTCCTGATAAAAGGGGACATTTGGCTGCTTTTCAGACTTACGGCCATTGCAGTGTCCCTGTGGTCACATGATCAAAATTCAGGCGCTTGGCAAAAAATTCAGATGCTTGACATATTTATGACGGTTGCAGTGTCTCAGGGTCACATGCAAAGTGAATGGGGAAGCCAGATTCACTTAACGACCAGATTACTAACTTATGACCTGTGGGGATTCACTTCACCACGGCGGCAAGAAAAGTAATAAAATGGGGCAGAATTCACTTAACGAGCGTCTCTCTTAGCAACAGAAATTTTGATCTCTATTGTGGTTGCAAGTCAAGAACTGCCTGTATTACAAATTTTTGAGCTAGATATGCCAGGGTTTTTTTTTGTTAAAAACCCACTGTTGATTATTTAAAATTAAAAATCAATTAAGAGATTTCTCCAGCACAAGTCCATAGTGTGAATCAATTTAATTTCTCCAGAACAAAATATTTTCCAATAGGTTTCCTTATATTTCCGGCCACAGAACCTGTTCCAACTGGTCTACACCAGGAGTCGCCAACCGTTTGGACCTCAGGGACCCCCAAACTCATCATTTTAAATCCCGCAGACCAAACACCCTGGGAAAATCCCCCCCAAAAAATTCTGCAGGAAAATTCCCCACCCAGTTTTCCTACCTATCGATGGGATCGCAGGAGACCGTCTCCAGGTCCGTTCTCAGAGGGAAAGAGAGAGAGAGAGAAAGGGAGAGACTTTTGGCTTCATGCAAGGAAAACAGCAGAAGCCGCAGAAGTCTTTCTTTCTCTCCCCCAAACTCCGCCAGAAAGGAGTCTTTTTGAGCCTTTTGGAGCAGGAGGCCTTGCAGGGCCCCAAAGACTCATTTCTGGCGGAGTTTGGGGGAGAGAAAGAGAGACTTTGGCTGCTTTCCTTGCGTGCAGCCAAAAGCAGAAGAAGAAAGAAGCGGAAAGAAGCAGGCGGGTGGCCAGGCCAGGCATGTGGGGCGAGTTCCCCCCCCTCCCCCTTTTCCTCCCTCCGCTCCCTACCTCATGTTGTTCACAATGCAAGTGATGCAAGCCTTGTGTTCCTGCGGGCCATGTGGGCGGCGCAGTCTTGTGCTCCCGTGCAGCCTGGATTAATTGCTTTTGGGGGGTGGACATTTCTCTGCGGACCACCAACATTTTCTCGCAGACCACCAGTGGTCCCCGGCCCACTGGTTGACAACCACTGGTCTACACGATGTAAATACCACATCTGAGTGACATAGTGGGGCCTAAAGGTGGAGTTCTCGCCTCGCAATCCTATCTGCTGCACAAAACTCCACACTGGCAACGGGAAGGGCATCCAGCCCGTAAACCCTCTGCTAGCTCCATTCAGTTGCCCAAACTCCACCCCAATGCAAGGGAGGATGGGGGTCATTAAAAGGAGAAGATGATCTCAGTGACGTAGACAAGTCGCCTTTCTACCCTATCCTGCATCGGTTGGATCCGCAAGGTGGATGAAATACAGGGTCAGCTTCGACGTCCAACCACAACGGAGCTCCAAATTTCCACTGCTAAGAGAGATGGTTCTTCAAGTGAGTTTTGTCCCATTTCACGGCCTTGCTTCTCGCAGTCGTTAAGTGAACTGCTTAGCAACCCAGTTGTTAAGTGAACCTGGCTTCCCTGTTGACTTTGATCAATGGTCGTTAATGTGAAAACATAAGTCAGGTTTTATTTTCCTGCGCCGTTGTAAACTTTGTTCATTAAACAAACGGTAGTAAGTCGAGGATACCCGTACAGGTATTCTTCGATTTACAGCGGTTCTCTTAATGACCGTTTCAAGTTACAACAGCCCTATTTTTCAGACCATTTATTCACACAGACCTATATTCAGATGCCTCATACCTGACTCACATTTATGACGGTTGCAAAGTCCCAGGAGTCACACGATCCTTTTAGCGGTGTTGACGAGCAAAGCCAATCGGGATTCCAGATTCACTTAATGACCTTGTTACTCACTTAACACCCGCAGCGATTCACTTAACGAACGGGGCAAGAGAAGTCATAAAACGGAGCCAAACACTTAACACATTTCTCATGTAGCAGTGTAAAAGTTGTGCTCCATCATGGCGGTAAGCTGAGGACTTCCCAAATGGGCACTAGTTTTATTTTCTTTCATAAAGTCTTTGTTGCTTCTGTTTGAGAGCCTTTGTATTTTGGGATTTTTTTTCCCTCCAGTTCTTTCTCTTTTTGTGAGGACCCAGAGCGTAACACAAACGTAACAAAATCCAAAATGTAAATAAATGTCCTTTAATGCCTCCAACTTGGCCCCACTGTTCAATAATTCCCAGTTGGAGATAAAACGTACTCAAAAATAATCTTCAAAAGGAAGCAATACAGTCCGAACTCAATGAGCAGATAGAGGTGAAATAAAAAGCCAAAACAAACTACAATGAAAGAATTTCCACAACAAACCAGGATAAGTAACTACCAACTTCAAGGAGATAACAAGGCATAGTCTGTTGGAAGGACGCCAACCAAGATAACTTCAGCCCAAAATAAAACATCCTTCTGGCAACACTGTGTTGTAATCGTCTCTTTTATATACTATTCTCCCCAGCTGCAACCAATGAGGGGATCATGGCCGCTTCCTCTCTCGTAAGCCAAGTTGCTCCCTTCTCTGTTCCTCCCTGCATGCCCTAGGATGGAGAGGGGATGGGCCTGGTTCTTCCTCTGACTGCCCAGCTGGCCTCTGCCCTTCCCCAGCCCTTCCTCTGCCCTTCCCCCGTTCCTCCTCTCCCTCAGTGTTCGACTCTAACAAGGGCATGACCCACTTCGCTTCTGCTATCTCCAAGTACCAAATATCCATGATCCAATATCCATTTATTTTGTATTCCTTATCAAAAAAAGGGCTCATTCTTCCTGTCTCCTAGCAGAATCACCTGCTAGGTTTGCCAGCGTTTAGGATTCTCTTCCTCTTTTGCACGCGTATTTCGCAATGCAGCCTTTCCTAATTTCGGGGAAAGGTCACGTTAATTAAATAAATGGCCCCCGAGGAATGGAAAGAGCGGGGTCTGCGCTCCGACAAGGAGAACCATCCAGCTGAGATAATTATTATGGGTAAGAAGTGTGAAATTAGATCATTACATTCAGACTCAAAATGGGGTGTTTTCGTTGGCGAGAAGGGGGGAGAGAGAGAGAGAGGGAGAAGGACTAAAGAAAGAAAGGCAACATTCATTCAATAATGTAGAATATGGAGTTGGAAGGGACCTTGGAGGTCATCTAGTCCAACCCCCCCTGCCCCCATTCAAGCAGGGAACAAGAAAAACCAAGTTATTTTTTTGAGACCCCTGCAAATTTCTACCATCTTCTCTAGAGTTTGCAATACAGGCAGTTCTTGACTGAACAGCAGTTCGTTTAGTGGCCGCTCAAAGTCACAACAAGCCCAGAAAAAAAGTGACTTATAAGCAGTGAGGTGATTCAACCGGTGTAACAAGCGGTTCAGTGAGCGCATGCTTTGCGCCCTTTCACAGTTATGACCTTTCCAGTATCCCTATGATCGCACGATCAAAATTCATGCCTGACTCAGAGTTATGACGATCGCCATGTCCTGGGGTCATGTGATCCACCTTTGCGACCATCTGACAAGCAAAGTCAATGGGGAAGCCAGGTTCACTTAGGGACCAGGTTACTAACTTATCTACAGTGGGGGATTCCCTTAACAACCAAGGGAAGAAAGGTTGTAAAATGAGGCAAAATGCATTGAATAAATACCTCCCTTCACAACAGAAAGGTTGGGCTCACTTGTGCCTGTAAGTCGAGGAATACCTGTATCCTGTCTTGAATGGGATTCTGCTGGTGGAATTTGCTTTGCTTATGAATGGGGCCATCTAGATAGTTGGCTTCCTCTTTCAATAAGCTTTTAATCCCCTTAAGTGCTGGCATCTGCTGTGGGTTATGAAGAAAGACTGGAGGCTGCTTCCTGCCTTTAAGAGCCCGTTTCTCCATTTCTCCTTTGAGGGAAATCTAATATTCTGCCTTTTTAAAATATTTCCCAAAATATTTCATTCTTCGGGAAGGGAAGGCTTCCCGTTACCATCAACATTCACCTTAGATTTTGACATCTTGATCCTTTTCTCGTCTTCTCCAAATCTTTCCCTTCTATTCTACTCCGTCTCCCGGGATTCTGTCTGTGGCCCTGAAGGTCCTTTGCTCAGATTGGCAGTTGCACCATCCAGACACAGATTAACAGAGTTGGAAGGGACCTTGCAGGTCATCTAGTCCAACCCCCCACCATCCAAGCACAGACCCTACTACAGCATTTCTGACAAATGGCAGCGCAATCTCTTCTTGAAAGCCTCCAAATGTTTCTTCATTTGAGGTCGCTTCATTCCCGCCTGACACGCAGCTCCAGGGAGGCAGAAAGACAAACGTTGTTCACCTGGAAATTGAGGTCCCGTGGGGAAAAGGTGATACTTTATTTAACTCAACAAACAAATTTAGGCAATTGTTTTTAAGTGACTGACTGTGTGTGTGTGTGTGTGTGTGTGTGTGTGTGTCAGGCATAAAGGAACGTGCCTTCCCTGAATTACCTTTGAGTACCTTTGCAACCATTCCTCCTCCTCCTCCTCCTCCTCCTCCTCCTCCTCCTCCTCCTCCTCCTCCTTTCCATGTATTTCCCTCTCTTCTAGAACTGATGATGTTCCCTAGTTGGGTAATGAAACATCTACAAAGAAAACAACCAAGCTCAGAGAACACTAAGGACCTCTTAGTCTTCTTCCTCCTCCTCCTCCTTCTCTCCCCCCTCCTCCTTTCCATGTATTTCCCTCTCTTCTAGAACTGATGATGTTCCCTAGTTGGGTCATGAAATGTCTGCCATAAAACCACCCAGCTCAGAGAGCACCCAGGACCCCAATCATTTTCCTCCTCCTCCTCCTCCTCCTCCTCCTCCTCCTCCTCCCTCCTCCTCCTCCTCCTCCTCCTCCTCCTCCTCCTCCCCCCCTCCTCCTCCTCCTTTCCATGTAACTTCCTCTCTTCTAGAACTGATGTTCCCTAGTTGGGTCATGAAACGTCTGCCATAAAACCACCATGCTCAGAGAGCACCAAGGACCCCATTGGTTCAACCCTGAGCTACAAATGATTTCTCCCTTATTGAGATCTAATTGTGGATTCCCTACAAGACCAGGAATGCCCTACCTACCTCAATGAGATTTTATGAGCTTTTGCTGTCCTGGGCTACTTGTAGGTGGGTAGGAGTTCTTGAGAATGGGTGCAGGGGGCAACATTTCTAACATTGCCAAGGGTTTCCGTGTTTTAAAATACACCCTCGTGCTTTTCGGTGGCTTTTAAGGCCTCGTGCATGCTTGCCGCCGAAAGTCTCCGGTTAATGTTCCGATAATTACAGCGCAGAAGGTTCCAGAAAGTAGTCCTCAGGTCGCGGTTGAAGAAGGCGTAAATCAAGGGGTTGATGAGGGAGTTGGTGTAGCCCAACCACAACAAAGTCCGCTCCAACCACAGCGGGATGCAACTGCACCAGCTCCCGCAGAGGAAAGGCCGGGCGGTGGACATCAAGAAGAACGGCAGCCAGCAAACGGTGAAGGTGCCCACGATGATGCCGAGAGTCCGGGCAGCCTTCTGCTCCTTCTTGAAGATGGAGATGTTCTTGTGGTCTTCCTGAAGGAACTTGGACAACGTGGCACACTCCTTGGCGGCCTGGCTGCGTTTGACGCTCCGTGACGGCCGTACGCCGGAGTCTACGCAGGAGATACGGTCCCGGTGGTGAGGCCTTGGGAAGTCCACGAACCGGTGTTTCCGAGCGCTGGCTTTGGCCGCTTGGTAGATCCTGTGGTACATGACCAGCATAACAGTCGTGGGGATGTAGAAGGCTACGCCGGTGGAGTAGATGGTGTAGCCAACATCCTGGCTGATGAGACACACACAGTCCACCGTGACGTTCTTGGCCCAGCCGAACAAGGGAGGGAGAGTGATGGAAGCAGAAAGGAGCCAAACCACGAAGACCATCTTAGCCATCAGTTTCCCGTCTTGTCTCACCGGGTAGGTCAACGGTCGAGTGATTCCCAGGTACCTGGAAAACATCGGTTCAGATTGAATGTACGGAGAGGCCTCAACTTACGATTGGTCACTTAGCAAACATGCAAAGTTATGACAGACCTCCCCAAGGGCCTGTACTTGTTATCTAACTTTCTTTTATTGCTTGCCTGTTTTATTCTGTTATTTAATTTAATCCCATTTAATCATCCGTCTGAGGATAATTCAGCTAAGGCTGTTTCCAGTAACTTTTATTTTATTGCAGTGTATTGTACTGTTTTACTATTATTATTTTATTTTACTGTTTCATTTTGTCTGTACTTTTTAATCTAACTTTTATCGTTTGCCTGTTTTATTCAATTATTTAATTTACTCCGTTCTGTTATTTTATTATTCGTTAAGATTCGGCGCAGATACGATAGAGGAAAAAATGGTGCAGAAAGATCAAATAAGCGTAAAGAGAAAGGTGGATTATTTCTCACCACGGAGGGGGAAAAAATGGATGGGGGAGAAAATGGTTTTGAGATTGGGGTAGCAGTGTCAACAGTTTTTTTAAAAAGAGGAGATTTTATTCCGTCCTGATTCCAGGGGGAAATCACTTCTGTTATTTTTAAGCTCGGAATAGAAAAAAAAAAGAAATGAGACTTTGATTTCAAGATTGAAATCATTGTGTGGTTACAGAAAAAGCTTGAATTAAAGGTAATGCAAATTCACATGGTTCTCAACTTACGACCATAATTGAGCCCACAATGTCTGTTGCTAAGCAGGACAGTCGTTAAGTGAATTTTGCCCCATTCTTTCCATGGTTGTTAAGCAAGTCGGTGCAGTCATTGAGTTAGTCACCCGGTCATTTAAGTGAATCGGGCTTCCCCATGGACTTGGTTCCTCAGAAGGTCCCAAAAGAGGATCATGTGACTCCGGGATACGGCGACCGTCATAAATATATGCATCAGCTGCCAAGTCTCTGAATTTGGATCACCTGACCATGGGGATGTTATAAGTGTGAAAAATGCTCCTATGTCAGAAGTCACTTTTTGACCAGGGTTGGCCTGCTCCTGGTTCTCCCCGGTTCGGTTGAACCGATAGCTAATTTTATTCATTCTTAATTACCGCTTTGGCAAACAGGTAAATCACACCCCTGGCTGGCCCCGCCCACCTTGCCCCGCCCTCCTGAGAATCCTCACACGGTCCGTTTTGGACGCCACGTAAGTACAGAGGCTCAAGAAGGCTCAAGCAGGGAGGAAAAACAGGCCTCCCAAAGTAGGAAGCCATTTTCACCCTCCCGGAGGCTCAAAGAAAGCCTCTGGAGCCTGGGGAGGGCGAAAATGCCCCCCCCGTGGTGCAGGAGGTTAACTAGGCCATGCCCAGAATGGCCACGCCCACCCATCAACTGGGCAGAGAACCGGTTGCTGAAATTTGTAAAGCCCTCCCCTGATTATGATCCGGATTAGAAGCTCCAACGGCTACGCTTTCCTATGGTCACATTTTGGACCCTGGGCAAACGGCCCACATTTCTAGCTTTGTTGGCAGCATCCTGTAGTCACATGACCATCATTTATAATCTTTTTTTTGGTGGGGGGAAACCGATATTTAAGATCAAGGTTAGATTAGTGTCAGGCCTCCAACATGCACCCCCATTCAAATCACAAGTCTCTAGCCGCATCTCTCAAGTGTAAAAAAAGATTGATTTATTAGGAGTTGACCTGTCGGCGTTTCCTGGGTGCAGCCAACTCTAAGACACATCCTTCATTTCCCCCTTGACCCTGGTCTTCCCCACCCCCCTGGATGTATATTCTCCAATGGGACACATCCATAGCCCAGAGTCATCAATCAGGCTCTCCAGTAATACTCTTGTGCGCCAACAGCTTCAGCTGCCGAGGCGATTATCTGAGGCATTTGAGGAATGCACTGCTTTCCCCCATTCCCTTTCTGCCAGGCAACTAAAAAGACCAAAGGAGTATGCTTTAGTTGACAATTAGATGTACAGATTAGATTAGATAAGATTAGGATTAGAATTAGAATTAGATTATATCACATTTTGATTAGATTAGATTAGATTAGAGACTGGATTAGATTGTGATGAACAACCTAGATTAGCTCACCTCTCCTTGGGATCTTTGAAGACCCAACACCTCCTGGAAGACCCCAGATTGGGGAGGTCTAGTTCCCCTGGTCATCTCCAAGCCAGTATGTCTATGATCGCCCATGATCACTTCCCTCTTCTATGATCAAACCTGACCTGCCCCCGGTGGAGATTAACTCTGAGGGAGAGGAGGAACAGCTGACAGGGAGTGGAAGTGTGGCTCCGGAGGTTGTGGAGGAGGCTGAGGAAGGGCAGAGGCCGGCTGGGCAGTTAGAGGAGGACCCAGGCCCACCCCCTCTCCATCCTAGGACATGCAGGGAGGAGAGGATAAGGGAAAAACATGAATGGCATGGTCTACGGGGGAGGAAAGGGTCCTGATCCCCTTCATGGGCTGCAGCTATGAGAACTGTTTAAAAGGACGGACATGCGTATGGGCCAGTGCTGGAAACAAAGCGTGGAAATATCTCTAGTTTATAGTTCCTCTCTGAGTTTGGCGTCCTTCCCAGTGTGTGTTATCTGTGGACATCCTCCAGCCCTTATCTTGCCTGGTTTGTGTTGCCTTTTTCCTTCTTCGTGTAAAATATGCGGGAGTTATTTTGTCTTCCATCAAAGATATTCGGAGCTTGGAAACAAACTGAATGAATAAAAGGGGCGTCACCTGTTTTCTGGGAGCATGTTTGCTTTGTATCCCACCCTGGGGCATCACAAAACCTGAAGAACATCCTCGCAGCCCTTACCTGTCCACACTGATGACGCAGAGGGTCATGATGGAGGCGGTACAACACATGACGTCCATGGCAATGAAGAGGTTGCAGAAGACTTCCCCAAACAGCCATTTGCCTCCTACCAAATCCGTGATGATCACAAACGGCATGACCGCCAGGGCGACGGACAGATCTGCAGCGGCCAAAGAAACCACCAGGTAATTGGACGGTTGCCGAAGCTTTTTCACGGTGCACACGGAGATGACCACCAGGCTGTTTCCTGCAATGGTCAACAGGGTGATAACGGAGATGACTATCCCAATGACCACTTTTTCCGTGTCCCCATACAGCACGGCATCCTCTCCGCAATCGGTAGAGTCGGTGGCATTGGACAGCCGGGCCCCGGGTTCATTGAGTTGGGAAAGTCCTTCAGTCATGAATGTTGACTTCCAGGAGAAGGCGCTCCTGCTTCGTAGTCTCCAAAAGGAGTGATTGCGGCTCCCAAAGTTGACCGGATTGAGTCTTTATCCACATCTTCAAGCTGACAGCTGCATGGAGAAGAGGAACGGAGCATGAGTTGGCGTTAGCTTTTCATAACCGGGGTGGGATTCTACCTGATCGGACTGGTTCTATAGAAACGGTTGTTACGATTCTGCACAGTTCGGAGAACCGGCAAATGGCGCCACTGGCTGGACCCGCCACTCCACTCCGTACCCACTCACTCCTTACCTGGCATGCGTGCCATCCAACTTGTCTGCCTTGTGCCTTCGCCTAATTTGTAATAAGTTACTATTTTTCCTTTTTTTTCCCGACAATCAGCTTTTCTGACTATCAGCTGTGATATTTAGATTAGCTAGAAAGCGGAAAATTGTTGGATTTCTTGCTTTCTAGCTAATCTACAAGCAGAGCCGAACCTTCCTTAGGACTGAAGCTTCTATTTTTCAGGGCAGACTCGGGCAGCAGATTTCAGAAAGATAGATCTCTGAGTGAATCTGTGATTCTGCGAGCAACTCAATCTGCCTGCCCGCTTTGCCTGATTTGGGGTAAAAGTCCCTCTTTTTTTAAATAAAAAAAATGCAATATTTACACACATGGTGTGTTGTGAGTTAATTTTGTGAGTTTGCTCGCAAGCAAATTTTATGTGACAGACTCGGGCAGCAGATTTCAGAAAGATAGATCTCTGAGTGAATCTGTGATTCGGTGAGCAACTCAATCCGCCTGCCCGCTTTGCCTGACTTGGGGTAAAATGGCTCCTTTTTTAATAAAAAAAAAGTTCAATATTTACATGAATATTTACAATATTTACCTACAAGCCACGCCCACCCAGTCACGTGACCACCAAGCCACACCCACAAATTAGGCATATGCCCACAGAACCGGTGGTTAAGAAATTTGAATCTCATTCCCTGTTCACAACAGTGCAGTGGTGAAATGCTACGGGTTCAGCCCGGTGGGGGAAAAAAGCTCCGACGATCAGAAGAGAAAAGTGCAGGATCGTCCCTGTGCTTTTCCTTCTTTCTCCCCTCAGCTGATCGGCGCAGCAGAGCCTCAGCTGATGTTTGAGAAGCTGCGTGCATGCGCGAAGTGCGTGATGACCCAACCAGTAGGTAAACTGGTAGAGTCCACAGTGAGTAGTTAGCTACAGTGGATGACCTTGAAGTCAAAGTCATTGTTGTGGTTCGCCGGCAGCAGGTGCGGACGGCTGAGGTCTCGGAGAGCGAGGACTCAGAAGAGGGGCCTGCGTGTGATGCAGGGATGGGGCCAGGACCATCAGTGCTGCCTTCGGAGGTTGTGGAGGCTGGCAGCAGCGAGGAAGAGGACCCCGAGGAGCCTGTGCTCAGTGTGGGTACATGCAGTTTGGGTGCGTGCAGGGCTGAGCAGCTGCAGCAACATGTGAGACTCGGGAGTAAGGCTGCAAAGTGATGAAGGGATAAAAGCCAGCCCTCGGAGGTGGGATTCTTTGCAGGCAGCAAGGACGTTCTTGTACTTCAAGCCTTGTGGAAGTTCGGACTATCCTGGTTTGTGTTTAGAGACCTTTGGTTGTGATTATTTCCTTGCAATTTAATCTCGTGTTCTTGGCAGCCTTGCACAACCTTGACAAGTCTCGTTCTTATCAGAGACAATTAGTTTTTAACAGCATTTTACCGTGAATGAACAAAATTCACAGAGAAGCATTAAAAGGTTTTGCTTTTATCTCTGGGTTTGGTAGTTGTTTGCTTTGAACGAGGCTTGGGTCAGAACAGTCATGGAGATACTTCATCCTTTCCTCCATAAATGTCTGAGGAAGGACCCCAGCTAGCACAACCACCAACATGGCAATCCTCAACTTACAACGGTCCGTTTAGTGACCCTCGGAAGTTACCACGGCACTGAAAAAAGTGACTTCTGACATAGGACCATTTTTCACACTTTGGACATCCCCATGGTCAGGCGATCCAAATTCCAACACTTGGCAGCTGATGCATATATTTATGACGGTCGCCGTATCCCGGAGTCACATGATCCCCTTTTGCGACCTTTTAAGGAACCAAGTCCATGGGGAAGCCAGATTCATTTAAATGACAGGGTGACTAACTCAATGACTGCACTGACTTGCTTAACAACCATGGAAAGAATGGGGCAAAATTCACTTAACGACTATCCTGCTTAGCAACAGACATTGTGTGCTCAATTATGGTCGTAAGTTGAGAACCATGTGAATTTGCATTACCTTTAATTCAAGCTTTTTCTGTAACCACACAATGATTTCAATCTTGAAATCAAAGTCTCATTTCCTTTTTTTTTCTATTCCGAGCTTAAAAATAACAGAAGTAATTTCCCCATGGAATCAGGACGGAATAAAATCTCCTCTTTTTTAAAAAACTGTTGACACTGCTACCTCAATCTCAAAACCATTTTCTTCCCGATCCATTTTTTCCCCCTCCGTGGTGAGAAATAATCCACCTTTCTCTTTATGCTTATTTGATCTTTCTGCACCATTTTTTCCTCTATCGTATCTGCGCCGAATCTTAACGAATAATAAAATAACAGAACGGAGTAAATTAAACAATTGAATAAAACAGGCAAACGATAAAAGTTAGATTAAAAAGTACAGACAAAATAAAACAGTAAAATAAAATAATAATAGTAAAACATTACAATACACTGCAATTAAAATAAAAGTTACTGGAGACAGCCTTAGCTGAATTATCCTCAGACAGATGACTAAATGGGAAGCGTTTGGAAATGAATCAAAATTGGCTATATACTACAAAAAAAAGGAGGAATTCTGAGAAGATGACAGCCAAAAAGACTTTCACGAAGCAGAAACGAAAGAATATTTTTGGGGGGGGCGTTGGGGAGAGATTTTTATGAGAGTCACAAGAGATTGAAGTCAATCAGCAATGAAATAGCCGCAACCAGTAAAATCTTTTTCACCGTCTGTATCTCCTGCTTTTCATTTTTTCCTCTGATCCAACATTACCTTCTTCTTTAGCTAGCCAGGACTGTATCTTAACTCCTGTTTCAAGATAGCCCCTCTTACATCTTGACCAAGTCACGATGAACTTTTCGATTCCCACCAGACTGCTAATTTGGTGCAATAAACTAACCTGGATACACCTGTGCAATTTCTTTCTTTCTTTTTTTTTTGGTAAACATTACCTTTGGAAACGTGGCTTTGAGTAGCCACGTATCGCTTGCGTTCCCTTTCAGGGCGAAGTATTTTCTATCAAATAAAAGATAAGCAAGCCCTTGGAGGCTGCAATTCGAATGGCATATTATTAAAAAGGAGACCTTTTTTGCCTAGCCGGAATTAAAAGTGTCAGGCAGGAGGGATGAACTTGGCTGCGACGGCTTGCGGACAGATAGATGCTCCGTTCGTTTAATAAATCGATAAAAATAAAACGGAGAGAGGAGAGGATCTTCCACTGAACCTTGTCTCTTGCTTCGTCAAGCAACAGGCCAATTGTGCAATTTAGAACCAGGAGATGAGATTTCCTTTCGAAAGGATGAGGGGAAGGTGAAAAAAAAAAAAGAAAAAGAAGGTTACCTGGAAAGAGGCAAAGGAGAAGAGTTGGGTAGCCAAGATCTCCTCTTGGGTTGTGGCATCTCCTGTCCAGGGCTTCTCCTTTGTGGTCAGACTGAAGGATGCAGTCCAGGGCTTCAGCTGCAAGGAAGAAAGATGTCTCTCTGGAGGCACCTCCAGCCTCCCCAGATATGCTGCTAGCTAGAGTGAGACTAGATGCCAGTCTGGGGGGGGGGTGGGGGGTGGGAAGGAGGGGGGGCTGGCTTCAACTTTGCCTCCTCTTCCTAGCCAGCCCCAAAGAATTGGTTTGCTCCGGAGTCTTTGCTCCCAGATCTGCTCTCCCTTTGGGTTGGGGAGAGTAGGAAGGGAGGAATTGACAGGAGGGAGGGAGGGAGGACGGGAGGGGGGGAGGAAGGAAGGGAAGGAAAGGGGGAGAGGGAAGGGAGGGAGGGAGGGAGGAGGGAGGGAAGGAAGGAAGGAAGGAAGGAAGGAAGGAAGGAAGGAAGGAAGGAAGGAAGGAAGGAAAAAACAACCTCAGAGGGAGAAAAGAGGGATGGATGGGAAGGAAAGACGGAGAGAGGAAGGAAGGAAAAGAGGGAAGGAAGGAAAGAGGGGAGGGAGGAAGGAAGAGAAGGAAATGTCGGGGAGAAAGACGAAAGATTGATAAGAAAAAAGGAAGGAAGGAAGGGGAATCTCAGGGAGGAAAGAGAGGGATTTGGTGGGAAGAAAAGATGGGAGAGAGGAAGGAAAAGAGGGAAGGAAGAAAAGGAGGGAGGAAGGAAGAGAAGGAAATGTCAGGGAGAAAGAAAAAGATTGATAGGAAGGAAGGAAGGAAGGAAGGAAGGAAGGAAGGAAGGAAGGAAGGAAGGAAGGAAAATCTCAGAGAAAAGAGGAATTGGTGGGAAAGAAAAAAGGGAAAGAGGAAGGGAGGAGAAGAGGGAAGGAAGGGAGGAAGAAAGGAAGAAAAGAAGGGAGGGAGGGAGGAAGAGAAGGAAATGTCAGGGAGAAAGAAGAAAGATTGATAGGAAGGAAGGGGAATTTCAGAGGGAGAAAAGAGGGATTGGTGGGAAGGAAAGAAGGGGGAGAGGAAGGAAAAGAGGGAAGGAAGAAGAGAAGAGGAAAGGAGGAAGAGAAAGAAATGCCAGAGGGAGAAAGAAGAAAGATTGATAGGAAGGAAGGAGGGAGGGAGGGAGGGAAGGAAGGAACGAAAAGGGGATGTCAGAAGGAGAAAGAAGGATGGGAGGGAAGGAAGGAAGGAACGAAGGAAGGAAAAGGAAAAGGAAGGAAGGCTTCACGGGTTCTTAAACTGAAATCAAAATCTTGCCTGCATTTCTGCTTCATAATCTCCATCATCTCCAATTTTAAGTAAAACGTTGCATCTCCTGGGAAACCTAAAACTGCTCTTTATCTTCCGTTTCTTTCAAAATATTCCTTGGGTTACCCATATAAATCATTAGAGAGTACCTGCCATCTGCGCCAATCACAAGGCAAGGGAAATATCTTTAGCTCCTAGAACAAGTGAACTACTTCTTAAGAGCGGAGAAGCGTAAATTAAGTGGCAGGATCCCCTCAGATGAGGCAAAAGCTGAACCAAAAAAAAATTTAAAAATTCATTAAGTATACAAATGTTTTAAATGGCGTTTATTTAAATGTCAGGTATTTTTCCAAGAATTTGTTATGATTATTCAGAGGTGGAATCATATATTTTTTTTCTGCTTTTCTTTCTATGATGCGTTCCTTCGGGTTTCAGCCGCTGTAAGCTTCTCGGCTTTCTCTACATAAGCATGGCTGGCTGGGGAATTCTGGGAGTTGAAGTCCACACAACTTAAAGTTGTCAAGATTGAGAAACACACCTCTGCACCAGCGTGGGGAATGATGGCCCTTTTGTGACCGGTGGACTTCCACTCCCAGAATTCCCCAGCCAGCATGAGGAACGATGGTCCATTTATGACTTGTGGACTTCAACTCCCATAATTCATGAGGAACGATGGTCCATTATGACTTATGGACTTCAACTCCCAGGATTCTTGAGCCAGCATGAGGAATGATGGTCCATTTATGACTTATGGACTTCAACTCCCATGATTCATGAGGAGCGATGGTCCACTTATGACTTATGGACTTCAACTCCCAGGATTCTTGAGCCAGCATGAGGAATGATGGTCCATTTATGACTTATGGACTTCAACTCCCATAATTCATGAGGGAACGATGGTCCATTTATGACTTATGGACTTCAACTCCCAGGATTCTTGAGCCAGCATGAGGGAATGATGGTCCATTTATGACTTATGGACTTCAACTCCCATGATTCATGAGGGAACGATGGTCCACTTATGACTTATGGACTTCAACTCCCAGGATTCTTGAGCCAGCATGAGGGAACGATGGTCCATTTATGACTTATGGACTTCAACTCCCATAATTCATGAGGGAACAATGGTCCGTTTATGACTTATGGACTTCAACTCCCAGGATTCTTGAGCCAGCATGAGGAATGATGGTCCATTTATGACTTATGGACTTCAACTCCCATGATTCATGAGGAACGATGGTCCACTTATGACTTATGGACTTCAACTCCCATAATTCATGAGGGAACAATGGTCTGTTTATGATTTATAGACTTCAACTCCCATGATTCATGAGGGAACAATAGTCCATTTATGACTTATGGACTTCAACTCCCATAATTCATGAGGGAACGATGGTCCATTTATGACTTATGGACTTCAACTCCCAGGATTCTTGAGCCAGCATGAGGGAACGATGGTCCACTTATGACTTATGGACTTCAACTCCCATAATTCATGAGGGAACGATGGTCTGTTTATGACTTATGGACTTCCACTCCCAGAATTCCCAAGCCAACATGGGGAATGACGGTCCTTTTATGACTTGTGGACTTCAACTCCCAGTATTCTTGAGCCAGCATGAGGGAATGATGGTCCATTTATGACTTATGGACTTCAACTCCCATAATTCATGAGGAAACGATGGTCCGTTTATGACTTATGGACTTCAACTCCCAGAATTCCTGAGGCACTAGCAAGACCGACTCAGGAATTCTGGGAGTTGAAGGTCACAAGTTCTGAAAGGGCCATCGTTCCCCACTCCTGCTCTGTACCTCTGTACATGCGGGCCGGATGCATCCTGTGCTAGCATGCCCATCGCCATTCGCTAAAAGTGATAAAAAGTCCCAATATGTCATGTAATGACAGAATGACACAAGTTTGACACCCCAGCTCTACACAGTCAATTAAAAAACAAAGCTACAATCCATCATTTTTTGTGTAGGTAAAGGAAGGCAATTTTGTAAAACCTGGGCTGCAAACAGAGTTCCATTCAGTTTTAATTCCAGCGAGGCAACATTCGAGCCAGTTCAATTTTCTTTTTCCAAGAAAGAGATTTTGTGTGTGTGTGCAAAACACCCTTGTATTTATGGATCACTGACTCCCAATCATCCAGAGCTTTCCGGAAGTTTTTGTTCTCGTGCTGGGGTAACAAAACGGCCCCTTCACAAACAGCGTGGCACAACATAGGAGAACAAACCCATTGGGATAAGATTCAGATAAGATCCACCTGCAGTTGACAGACAAAGGCTGCTCTTTCGAAGACGGCAAAGTCCCCCATTTTGGGCAGAGAAGACCTCTGGTTCGAAAGAGGGGCTCAAAGAGGCCATCTATCTCGGGTGGGATGCACATATTTTTATTACTGGTTCTGTGGGCGTGGCTAGGTGGGCGTGGCCATGTGACTGGGTGGGTGAGGTTTTTTTCAAATTTTTTTGCGGCACCTCCCCCCCCAGCGCTCCATGTTTTTGCCTCCTGGGCCTCCGGGAAGCCTCCTGGGAGCTCATTTTTGCTCTCAGGAGGCTTCCCTGAGGCCCAGGAGGTAAAAAACATGGAAATCAGGGGGGCAGCGCAGCCTCCTGGGCCTCAGGGAAGCCTCTGGGGCAAAGCAGTGAGACAGCGAGGGAGATCCCAGCACAGCTGATCATCAGAACAGCTGATCATTCTCTCCTTCCCTTCCTTCCTTCCTTCCTTCCTTCCTTCCTTCCTTCCTTCCTTCCTTCCTTCCTTCCTCCTCCTGGGAGAAGCAGTAAGACAGCGAGGGGGATCCCAGCACAGCTGATCATCAGAACAGCTGATCATTCTCTCCTTCCTTCCTCCTCCTCTCCTTCCTTCCTTCCTTCCTTCCTTTCCTTCCTTCCTTCCTTCCTTCCTTCCTTCCTTCCTTCCTTCCTTCCTCCTGGGTGAAACAGGAAGACAGCAAGGGGGATCCCAGCACAGCTGATCATCAGAACAACTGATAATCCTCTTCTTCCTTCCTCCTTCCTTCCTCCTCCTCTCCTCTTTCCTTCCTTCCTCCTTCCTTCCTCCTCCTCTCCTCTCTTTCCTACCTTCCTCCTTCCTTCCTCCTCCTCTCCTTTCTTCCTTCCTTCCTCCTGGGTGAAGCAGTAAGACAGCGAGGAGGATCCCGACACAGCTGATCGTTGGAACAGCTGATCGTCCTCTCCTTCCTCCTCTCCTTCCTCCTCTCCTTCCTTCTTTCCTTCCTCCTGGCGAAACAGTAAGACAGCGAGGGGGAGCCCACCACAGCTGATCATCAGAACTGATGATCTTTCGGAGGAAAACAAAGAAATACTGGTTCGGCCCAACTGGTAGATGTTTTCTTATTACTGCTCCGGCTGAACGGGAGCATTTTTTACTACCAGTTCACTTGAACTGGGATGAACCGGTAGAATACCACCACCGATCTATCTCAAAAGTGCACATATTCTTTGCAAGAAGCAACCGTCCTTAACCCACATTTTTTTCAGCGTCGTGATAATTTCGAACGGTCACTAAATGAACTGGTGTAAGCCAAGGACTACCTGTAGCAACATCTTGAAATTAGAAACCCAGCGTAGGATTTAAATGGTGGACCAAATGTCTCCTGGACAACATCTTCCCATCAAGGAGGCTTCTCCTGTTCCAAGATGCCTGATGAAAGTTTTCTGCTTTGAATTTCTGGCTCTTTGCCCAGAATTATAATTATATTATTCTCCTGGGGGAATCAGAAGAGAGGAAGCGGGAGGTATGACACGGGTGCCTGAAATACTTGACTTATTATTCCTGTGCATCTTGTTATTTCTTTAAAATATACCCCGTTAGTCATCTCCCCATCTGGCCGGTCGAAAGAGCCAAACTGTGCAAAGAATTAGAGATTATTTATCATGTTTATTCATAGCTCACCATCCCATCAGGCGCTCCGGGTGTCCAGGCTTGGAGACTAGAACATGTGAAGAACAGTTGCAGGATTTGGGCTTGGCTAGTCTAAAGAAAAGGACTAAGGGGGACAGTGATAGCAGGATTCCAATATTTGAGGGGCTGCCCCAAAGAGGAAGGGGCCAAGTTATTCTCCAAAGCACCTAAAGGCAGGACAAGAAGGATGGAAACTAATCAAGGAGAGAAGCAGCCCGGAATGTAGGAAAAGCTTCCTAACAGTGAGGACAATTAACCAGTGGAACAGCCTGCCACCAGAAGTTGTGGATGCTTCATCAATGGACCAGGGTGGGATTCTACTAGTTCGCACCTATTCGCTAGAACCGGTTGTTAACTTTCTAAGTAATTCGGAGAACTGGTTGTTAGAATAAATTACTGGGCTAATCCTGTAAGGAAGGCAGGAAGGAAACATTCTGGTGTTGCTTATACAGAAACTGCCTCTCCGTTAACTCTTATTACATTCTTGGCAGGACTGGACTTCCTGTCTCAGGAACTTCTCTGGAGTTATTTTTCCCTCCTTTGCTGGTACTTTGCTTGTGTGGAGTGACCTTTCAAAGTCACAATGGCACTGAAAAAAGTGACTTATGACCATTTTTCACACTTACGACTATTGCAGCATCCCCACAGTCATGAGAGGCCAGGCGAGGAGATGCGTGCCTTGATGTGAGTGATATTGAGTAGGCCACACCCAGCCAATAACATCACCACTAAGCCACACCCACCCAGACACATGACCACCAAGCCACACCCACCACCTAAACCGCGTTCACAGAACCGGTTGTTAAAATATTTGAATCCCACCCCTGCACTGGAGGTTCTTTAAGAAGAGTGGACAGTGGTGGCAAACCTTTTTCGGCTCCTGTGCCAATAATCGCACACGCGCTCGTGTGCTCACGCTTGCATGCCAGCACCCAGAAGGCAATGCATGCTGGCTGTTAGGAATCTGTCCACCAATTAGTTGGGTTGGCAATATATAAACCAACAATGTATGTTTTGTAGCTTTAAGACAAAATCACTGTATTGATTTATACTCTATTCCGATTGGTTGATTATATTGCAAATTACCATAAGAGGGAGCTAGAGATCATAGCTTGCACTCTCTGACATTCTCTCTCTCTGACATTCTGTTGCTATCTAAGGTTCCCTGTTATTTAGGCTTTGCTTATACTGTGATATCTTTGTTTACTGTAAATGACAAAGGCAACCGGTAAGAAGACTTTGTAGTTGGATATTCTTTGGACTGTTAACCGTATATGACCTGGATCGTTTATTGGACTGTGCTATTTCTTAAAGTAAACTTTAACTCAATGCAGTGTATGGCTGGATAATTATTCATAACTATTCTCATAAATGTTTCCATGTGCATATCCTTGTTACTCAAGGGTTATTCTGTACATATCATAATACTGCGCGCATGTCTCCCACACACATGCATGCCAGATACTCGACAATCAGCTGTCGGATGGCGGTGTGCGCTCGTGCAGTGGGGCTCTTCAGGGCAAGCTCTCGCGTGCCGGGGAAATGACTCTGCGTGCCACTTCTGAAACGTGTGGCATAGGTTCGCCATCACGGGCATAGGATCTCCTGCTTGAGCAGGGGGCTGGACTAAAAGACCTCCAAGGTCCCTTCCAGCTCTCTTCTGTTTCTGAAGCTGGTTTGCTCTCGCAACCTGGGGATGTTCCAAAAAGGCAAGATGGCGGAAGGCGATGATGCAACAGAAGCTCTGAAACGCCTCTTAAAAAAAGCAAACTGTGCATAAATCAGAGGTCCCCAAACTTGGCCACTTTAAGACTTGTGGACTTCAACTCCCAGAATTCTCCAGCCACGTTAGTCACACGGTCGTTAAGTGAGGTTTTGCTGGCTGGAGAATTCTGGGAGTTGAAGTCCACAAGTCGTAAAGTGGACAAGCTTGGGGACCTCTGATCTCCTGCTTGAGCAGGGGGCTGGACTAGAAGACCTCCAAGGTCCCTTTCCAACCCTATTTTTGTACGTTCTACGTACTTTTGCCAAGACTGCATTTTGCTCCCTGCAAACAGTAGGTGGCAGCTTCATTCCACCTTTGGAGAGAGGAGGAAAGGAGGAAACGCATCTAAAATTCACCCAAAAATATTGTGTTCGGTGGAGGGGAAGGCAAGGAAAGCCCTTTATTGCAAACCAGCAGGATCTTCAAAGACATACTAGAAGAGAGGACGTAGGTAGGTACAGGTTAACAGAGCTGGAAGGGACCTTGGAGGTCATCTAGACTAATCCCCCCGCCCAAACAGGACAGCCTACACAGATGGCAGTCAGATGGCAGTCCAATCTCTTCTGACAGATGGCAGTCCAATTTCTGACAGATGGGAGTCCAGTCTCTTCTTGAAAGTCTCAAGTGATGATGCTCCCACAACTTCCAGAGGCAACTTCTGTTCCATGGGTGGATTGTTCTCCCTGTCAGAAAGTTTCTCCTTATTTCCAGGTTGAATCTCTCCTTGCTCAGTTTCCATCCTTTATTCCTTGTCTGGCCTTCGGGTGCCTTGGAAAATAGCTTGACCCCCTTCCTCCTCCTCTCTGGGGCAGCCCCTCAAATATTGGAAGGCTGCTCTCCTGTCTCCACCTGTCAGACATGGTGTAGGGTCTCCCGCTTGGGCGGGGGTTGGACTAGATGACCCACAATATCCCTTCCAACTTTGATTATCTGTTATCTGTTATCCTGCTTGCCAACCTCCTGACAAGCAAAGTCCGTGGGGAAGTCAGAATTCATTTAATAACCGCGTTACCAACTTAACAACTGCACTGATTCACTTAACTATCATGGCAAGGAAGGTCATAAAACGGGGGCAAAACTCACTCACAAATGTCTTGCTTAATAGTAGAAGTGTTGGGCTCAGTTGTGGTCGTACGTTGTGGCTGTAGCATTCCAGACAAGTGGTTATCCAATCCCTTCTTCAAAACTTCCAGTATTGGAGCATTTACAACTTCTAGTGGCAAGCGGTTCCACGGATTGATTGTTCCTACCTATCAGGAAATTTCTCCTTAGTTTTAGATTGCTTCTCTCTTTGGGTTAGTTTCCATCCATTGCTTCTAAGCAGAGTTGGAAGGGACCTTGTAGGTCATCTAGTCCAACCCCCCTGCCCAAGCAGACCCTACACCATTTCTGACAGAGGGCAGCTCAGTCTCTTCTTGAAACCCTCCAGGGATGAAGCTCCCACCACTTCTGAAGGCAATTCCTGTTCCATGGGCTGATTGTTCAGAAAATTTCTCCTTGTTTCCGGGTTGAATCTCTCCTTGTTCAGTTTCCATCCATTGTTCCTTCTCTGGCCTTCGGGGACTTTGGAGAAGAGATTGATCCCCTTCCTTCTCTCTGTGGCAGCGCCTCAAATGTTGGAAGATGCTATCATGTAACTGTTAGTCCTTCTCTTTGTTAGCCTAAGACAGGGGCCTTCAAACTTGACAGCTTTAAGACGTTGTGGACTTCAGCTCCCAGAATTCCTCCTGCAGTCATGTTAGCTCAGGAATTCTGTGAGGTGAAGTCCACAACGTCTTAAAGCTGTCAAATTTGAAGTCCTTTGTGATAGATGATAGATGGATGGATAGATGGATGGATGATGGGGAGATGACAGACAGACAGATAGATGGTAGAATTCAGGGGTCTTCAAACTTGACAGCTTTAAGACGTGTGGACTTCGACTCCCCGAATTCCTCCTCCAGTCCTGTTAGCTCCAGGAATTCTGGGAGTTGAAGTCCACAAGACTTAAACTTGCCAAGTTGGAAGACCCTTGGGCTAGCCAGATGAAAGGGAGAGGGAGGAATACATGATTGATAGGATAGATAGATAGATGGATAGATAGATAGATAAATGGATAGATGGAGAGAGAGAGAGAGAGAGAGAGAGAGAGAGAGAATGGCTAGATGGCTAGCTGGATGATAAACAGACAGAGGATGGGTGACATAGATATATAAAGATCTAGATCAGGGGTCTTCAAACTTGACAGCTTTAAGACTTGTGGACTTTGACTCCCAGAATTCCTCCTCCAGTCCTGTTAGCTCCAGGAATTCTGGGAGTTGAAGTCCACAAGACTTAAACCTGCCAAGTTGGAAGACCCTTGTGATAGATAGATGACGGATGGAAGGAGATGGATGGATGAGAAGACGATAGATAAGACAGACAGACAGACAGATGATAGAATTCAGGTGTCTTCAAACCTGGCAGCTTTAAGATTTGTGGACTTCAACTCCCAGAATTCCTCCTCCAGTCATGTTAGCTCAGGAATCCTGGGAGTCGAAATCCACAAGTCTTAAAGTAGCCAAGTTGGAAGACCCTTGGGCTAGAGACATGATAAACTAGGGATTGTCCTTGAGAACAAAGATCTTAATCTTCCTCCCAATCTCCCTTTTCATAAGCAGCGTCTCCTGCTTGATCAGGGGGTGGACTAGAAGACCTCCAAAGCCCCTTGCAATTCTCTTATTTGGTGTTCTAACATTTTAGGACTCTCTCACCCTCCCTGTCTCTCCCTCCCTCCCTCTGGCTCCAGGCCTCGCGGGCGATTTCTAACATCCCACAAAAAGGAAGAGCGAGAAAGGGAAAAAGAAAAAAGAAAAACGAAGACTCCGATCTCAAATATAACATGTGTTTTCTTTCTTTTTCTTTTCGTCTTTTTGCAGGCCTCTGAAGGAGGGTCCAAAGGGGACAAAACAGCCCCAAATGCAGAAAACAAGTGATAATCCGGAGAAAATTACAAACTTCGAACGTCATTCCAGAAATACGATTTTGTGGGGAGGGAAGGAAAAAGAAAACCCAAAACTTGGGAAGCCCGTGATAGAAATTACAAAGGGGAAAAAGAAAAAAGAAAAGAAAAGCAACGAGATCAAACCTTTGGTAACTTTTCTAGGAATTAAAAAAGACTTCTTTGGAAGGTCTTGGGCTAAAGCTCCCATTCTCCTGGGCTAACGGTGGACGATGGGAATCGAAGCCTCCTCTCCCACCAACCCACTGGAAAGGCCCCAAGCTGTGAACAGCCCAAGCCGATCGGATACCCCACCCCAAACTCCCACCCCCCCACTCTCCAACGCCAGCAGCAATCCCGAGCGATGGGAATTAAAAGGCCAGAACCAACCCACTCACCCACCCCAAAAATCATGTCAGCGATCCATGTAAACAAGGGGGAAAAAATGATAATAATAACACAAAATAGCAGTCTGTAAGAATTAAAAAAAATAAGCAAAATTGGGAGGGGGGGGAGGAAGAGAAAATAACAAACGAGGAGCGCTTACAGTACGAGTTAACACTGATTGCACAAAAATCCTCCCCGTCTCTGGAAAGGACAGGCCTCCAGATATCCAGGGAACATGGTATTGATATGCAAAATATATACAGAAAATTTAGATTCCCGCTATGTATATTTATGTACAAAGGGAAGGTAGCACTTGATACCCGGGCCAAGAGAAGGGAGGATCAAAGTCATAATGCACGTCGGAGGAGAGGCTGCTGGGGGAAGCCAGCAGGCCAAGCCACACTGTGGTCGACCGGGAAGCAATGTCCAAAACAGTCACGGGTGTTCTTTGGCTGGGTTCCGCCGCTACGCCGGAACGCGCTTCCGTGGCCCTCGCCGTGGGCGAAGACGACCCCGATGGAACATGGAGGCCGAAAAACCCAACGGGGAGGACGCCTTGGTGTCTCCAGCAAACTCCTTGTTTGGGGGGATGGGACAACGGGGTACGTCTCATCCAGAAGATGACGGGCGTTCAAGGACCACAAAGGGCCGGACAACGAAGCTCCCGAAATTTGCATAGAATTCACGTCCCAACGAAAAAGGGATCCGGAGCGTCATCGAGTGATCCGTCTATAAAAGAGGGGAGAGGTCTCCTTGCTCGTGCCTCTTGCGTCGTGTTTTCACCCCCCCTCCCTCCTCACACCCTGAAACGGGGAGGGAGGGAGGGGAGACAACTTGGTCGGTCGACGGGGGTCAGGACTTTGGGTTGGAGTTTATAGTGCAGTACTAAAAGGAAGGTCGCAGGTTTCTGCCCCGCGGTTGCAGAAACAAGGCAACGTCCAAACGGTCAGTCGGTCGGTCGGTCGCACGGGCGGCTCCCTTATCCGTTCCGGAAGGCCAAAACAAGGGACGAAACGCCGCCGGGATGAAGATTCTTGTGTGGTTAGTGTTCGGCGTCCATGGCGTCTAAATATTTTGCTTCAATGATGCTGGGGAGCAGGTTGTATCTGAGCGAGAAGAAGAGAAGAAACAGCACGTTGTTAAAGACGGTTTTTTTTTTTGCCAGACGATTTGAGGAAACTTTTAATCCCCGTAGATAGTCCTCGATTTATGATTGTAATCAATGAGCTCGGTCATTTTAAGTGGGCCATCATGATGGATGTGGTTTTAGGACCTTTTTTTTTTTTTTTTGGCAGCGGTTGTAAAACGAACACTACGGTCATTAAGTGAAGCCACTGAAGTAAAACCTGGCTTCAGGTCATAAAAGGTTGTAAATTGTGATCATGTGAGTGTGGGATCGTGCCACAAAAAGTTGTAAGTGGGGCTGACTCAGCCGTGGTATTCTACTGGTTCGGCACGGTTCAGCTGGACCGGTAGCTTCGAGGATCATTTGTGAGCGAACTGGCCGGCTCCAATGATCAGCTGCTGGGCCCTCCCACCCGACCCGGCTCTACTGATCCTTATTTCCTGCTTTTCAACCTCAGCTGCTTTGTGTGGCACAGCTGATTAACGCGTGGGAGCTGTTTTACACACAGGGCTTGCAGCAGAAGGGGAGTTGCAAACGCGGCGTGCATGCACGCAAAGCACACACTCACACTGGACTGGTAGGAAAACCTTTTTCAAGCCCACCACTGGGCTGACTGCAGAATGTCTGAAATGTGAACATGTGACCTGAAGGGGAGTGTTGTGGTTCACTGGCAGGTGGGGTGGACGGCAGCGGAATCAGACAGAGGGAAGAATGGGGTCTGGGAGTCTGGGGAGGACGCAGACGAGGGTCCTGCGTCTGATTCAGGGATGGGGCCAGGACCATCTCGGAGTGGGGTGCTGCCTCCGGAGCCTCTGGAGCCTGGCAGCAGTGAGGAAGAGGAACAAGGGGAGCCTGTTCCCAGTGCATGTATGCGCAGAGCTGCTAGAAGGTGAGAGCAGACGAGACAAAAGGGACAACTCGGGAGTAAGGCTGGGAGATGATGGCTCCTCCCAAAAGGCATAAAAGTCAGGCCAAGATGACGAAACCTTTGCAGGAAGCAAAGTCATTCGATCGGTTCAGATTCATCCTTGAAGCTCTTTGTGCTTCGGTTGGGTTTTTTTTGTGCTTCGGTTGGGTTTTTTTTCTAGTTCATTTGATACTTCTGGTTTTGGCAGCACTTCACAGAAAAGAAAGGTGGGTGCTGATCTCGAGGGACTGTTTGAGATTCATTACAGGCTGGGAATGACGACAATTCCCAGCGTTGCAATAAACCAAGTCTTGTTTTTAAAATAAGCATGTGCGTACAGTCTAAGAAGCCTTGGTCAGAACAAGAGAAGTCATAGGAACTTCAAACCCAGATCGTAAGTAGCATAACTCTGTGAACAGACGCTAAGAGACGGGTCATTAAGTGAGGTCTCCCTGTATTTCCACTCTATCCTCTTGAAAGCAATCTCCGCAAAGGAAGCCACGGCCAAGATCTCACCTGATCGGGATCATTCCAATCATAATGAGCGGGAAAATCATCTTCATGTAGGGCAGAGGAGACATCCCAAAGCTGCAGAGGATCAGGAGCTGGACGACCTGCAGGCCGGTGAAATAGTGGATCTTCCTTTGGGGCACTCGGCGGATGTAGTGCGTTGGAGGGTAGGCCGTCTGGAAGGAAGGAAAGAGTCAGCACCCAACAGAGATACAGGTAGTGTCTGAGTCATGTACCAGTATCTGGTAAAGGTTCCCCTGGCACATGCGTGCTCATCTCCATCACAAAGCCGAAGAAGAGCCAGCGCTGTCCGGAGACGTCTCCGTGGTCATGTGGCCGGCAAGACAAAATGCCTTCAAAGGCGCACAGAACGCCGTTACCTTCCCACCAAAGGGGTCCCTATTTTTCTACTTGCATTTTTTTACGTGCTTTCGAACTGCTAGGATGGCGAACTGCTTGGACCATGAGGGCAGAGCCATTTGTGCCGGCACGCAAATTTACCTCATTGCGCATGTGCGCACCTGACCGTTGATTTTTGGCTGGTTTGAGGCCTCTTCAGCCTCCCAAAGGCTTGAGGAAAGCCTGAGCTTCAGCAGACTTTGCAGGCTGAAACTAGGCCTGTTTCATCACTTCCTGTTTTTCCGAAAATACCGGAAGTGATGAAACGGCCTAGTTTTCGGCCTGCAAAGCCTGCAGAAGCCTTCCTCAAGCCTTTTGGGGGGCCCGAAAAAGGCCTCAAACCGGCCAAAAATCAGCTGTGAGGCGCAGTGCAGGTAAGGGGATGGCAAGGGGGTGGGTGGGTATTGCGTGTGCATGCGTAGGGGATGTCGGTGGGGGGGGGGGGCGCGCATCGCCTTCTGGGTACTGGCATGCAAGCGCGCACACAATTTTTGGCACAGAAGCCCCCAAAGGTAGCCACCACTGTGATAGGACAAGGAACGGAAGCTCCCTCCGTTACGCGGCCCTCGGGATTCGAACCGCCGAACTGCTGACCTTTCTGATCGACAAGCTCAGTGTCTCAGCCACTGAAGCATCCCTTCAAATGCAATATGGCAGGCTAATATTGCCCACTGCCAGCGGTTCGATCCTGACCGGCTCAAGGTTGACTCAGCCTTCCGTCCTTCCGAGGTGGGTAAAATGAGGACCCAGATTGTTGAGGGGCATATCAGTCTAAGTGCTATTGCTAGCCCTCAACTTATTTTCACAATTGAGCCCAACATTTTTTGTTGCTAAGTGAGACAGTTCAGTGAGTTTTGCCTCATTTTTACAACCTTGCTTTTCCCACAGTTAAGTTAATCCCTGCGGTTGTTCGAACCGCTCGCCAAGCAGCTAAATTTTGACCAGAGGGAGGCTCCAACGGTCATGTAGCAAGTGTCAAAAACTGGTCACGTTTTTGAGCGCCGTTGTCGCTCCGAATGGTCACTAAACAAACTGTCGTTAAACCGAGGACTAACTCTACCTAGCAAACCCCCTGGCAGGACACTCAAGGCCGCCAGCAGGGTCTGTGAGCAAGGAAGCCAGATCATAGAGAGCAATCCAAGGGGACACCACAGCCGTGTTTTGCAAGGTGACGCCACCAACTTGGGAGGATGAATCGGCCGTCGCTCTGCAGGGCCCAACCGGCCGCCCCACACCCCGTTGGAAGTTTTACCTGCTCCTTGAGCAAAAGGGCCACCCTCTCGAACAGCTGGTTCCCATCGATGGAGGTCAGGGCGATGTAGAGGAAGAGTCCATACAGGACGGGCTTCGGGATGAGCTGGAGAGGGAAAGGGAGCAGCAGGAGAGAAAGGCCGACCAGGGAGTTGGCCACCAACGTGGTCAGACGCGTCTCCTTCACGCTCACAATCCTAAGACAGGGAGAAAAATCAGGGTCGGTGTTGGACAGGTGGAGTTTGAGGTGGTGTGGATTTATTATTTCTGTCAGGGTTCCAGCGATTGCCCTAATTCAATTGGGAGACTCGAGCCAAGAATCCAAAAGATTTATTCGGATATGTCTGGCATTATCCCAGTTGAAGCCAACTCTGACACACAGGATTTACAGTCACCTGTGACCCTGCTGGGCATGTCCTCAATCAGATTCTCCAACAAAGAACGTTCACAGGTTAGGCGTCATCAATCACATTTTCCAATGAAGAATTTTCGAGATCCGGTAGCCTAGCTACAATCTTTGTAAGATTGTACTTCTGAGTTTTTCTCTCCCTGATTAGGGCAACTCAACATTGGAATGCTTTACGAGTTGACAATTTCGGTGTTTCTCAATCTCGGCCAGTGGAAGACGGGTGGACTTCAACTCCCAGAATTCCATCTTCCAGTGGCTGAGTTTGAGAAACACTTAATAATTTTATTTCTATCTGGCCTTTATTGTTCTTGTGAACAATTCAAAGGGGCGAACGTACCTAACCGCTCCTTCTTCCCCATTTTCCACAGTACAACCTTGTGAGGTGTGGTTGGGCTGAGAGAGTGTGATTGGACCAAAGTCACCCAGCGGGCTTTTATGCCTAAGGTGGGATTAGAACTTCCGTTCTCCTAGTGATTGGCCCAAAGTCACCCAGATGTCTTTCATGACAAAGGTGGGACTAGAACTCCCAGTCTCCTGGTGATTGGCCCAAATTCACCCAGAGGGCTTTCATAACTAAGGTGGAACTAGAACCCAATGTCTCCTGCTCATTGGCTCAAAGTCACCCAGCCAGCTTTCATTCCTAAGGCAGAACTAGAATTCACCATCTCCTGGTGATTGACCCAAAGTCACTCAGTTGGATATCATTCTTAAAGTGGGACTAGAACTCACCATCTCCTAGTGTTTTGGCCCCAAGTCACTCAGTTGGCATTCATTCCTAAGGCAGAACTAGAACTCACCATCTCCTGGTAATTGGGCCAAAGCCAGCCACTTGGCTTTCACGTCTACAGTGGGACTAGAACTCATTCTCTCCTGGAGATTGGCTCACAATCACCCTGCTGACTTTCATGTCTAGGGCAGAACTAGAACTCACGGTCTCCTGCTTTTCTTTGGAGCCTGCTGCCTTAACCACTAGGGCGCGCTGCACTGCCTCTCGAATTAACCAAGCAAAGACCTTCTACTCCCATCTCTGGATGGGAAAGGTTTCAAATGATGATTTGCCATTGAAGGAAGTCTATGGATAGAGCTAGTTCTCGACTTATGACAGTTCGTTTAGTAACCAAAGTTACAACCTCAGCGGGGAAAAAAGGGACTTACAACCATTTCTCACACTTACATCCGTTGAGGCATCCCCCCAATGGTCACGTGATCACAATTTGAAAGCTCGGCAACCGATTCATACTTATGACTGTTGCTACGTCCTGGGTTCTAAAAACCAAAGTCAAAGCGGGGGGAGCCAGATTTACTTAACAACCAGGTTACTAACTTCACCACCACAGCTTTACAACTGCGGCCAGAAAGGTCGTAAAATGGGACAGAACTCCCTTAACACTGCCTCACTTAGCAACGGAAATTTGGGGCTCCATTGTGGTCGTAAGCCGAGGAGTAGCTGTATCCTGTTTTTTTTTTTTAAAAAAAATAATTCTACTTTTGCTTTGATCTTAAAAAGCATAGCTCTATCCACCGAAAAAGACCAAACAAGATTTTGGGAAATACTCTTGAAATTTCCATTTCCATTCCACCTAATGAATTTTGTTTCGACCCCTTTCATGCCTTCCAAACGTCGGAGCTGAAAAGAAAAATGACAGACTTTGCTAAGCTTTTATCTCGCCGTGCCAGCCTCGCTTCTTCCCTTTCTAATCCTTCCTGGAAGCAGCTCCTCCTCCCCGAGGTTTGCCATCCAAATCTTTCAACTTTCTTTTTTTTCAGAGCATTAAAAGAAAAGGGGGGCGAGGAAGAAGGAAATAGGACAAGTCAAAAAAAAACAGGAGCTCAGCTTGGCAAAAAAAATATTTTTTTCTTAAATGTTCCTCCTTGACTGACCCAGTTGTTTCAATTGAACATCTGGATCGAACAAAAGACTTTATTAATTCAACCGTATCCCTGGAGTGAAGTTTCAGCTCTTTAGCAAATGATGGCAAACACGCTTAATGACCGCTGGTCCTTTGCATTCTTTCAGAGGTGTTGAGGCCACTTGGGAGGTTTGTCGGTGTCTTCAGTTGTCCCACAGGTGCTTTTGCAAGAGGCAACTGGACTTTCTTTTTTTGTTCTTGGAAGACATTTCCCTTCTCATCCAAGAAGCTTCTTCGGCTCTGACCGGATGGAACGGAAGGATTTATACTCCTTGCGGACAAAGCTGGTCATTGGCATCCTTTTTAAGGAGCCGTTGAGGCCACCTGGAGGTTTGTCTGCGTCCTCAAGGTCACCTGAGTGCTGCAAAGGGGTGTGGAGACTCCTTGGAACTGCTGAAAGGACCGTGTTGTGCAGCTGTGCTTCCTGCAGGGTTCTTTATTCCCCATGTCTCTTCCCTGTTGAACCCAGGTACAGGCTGTTGGGACTGAGCCTGTGCTGCCTCTGTATCTCAAACTCAAGCCCAAATGGTCCCTAAAGTCTGCCATTTTTTTTTCTGGAAATCCGTTTGATACTCCTGCACTGTTCGAAGGACGTTCACCCCAAAAGTCCATAACGAAATGACCGTGGAGATGTTCGGTCTATTTTCAAAGAAAACCTAGAAGGCCCAGTTGCCTCTGGGACAAAGGAGGACACAGACAAACCTCCAAGTGGCCCGAATGACTCTCTAAAAAGGATGCAAATGACCAGCTGTCTGCAAGGAGTAGAAATCCTTCCGTTCCCCAACATCCAGTCAGAGCTGAAGAAGCTTCTGGGATGAGGAGTAAAATGTCTTCAAAGAAAAGTCCAGCTGCCTCTTGAAAAAAAAAAGGCACCTTTGGGAGATCCTGTTAAAGAAAGTCTACCTGTGGGATTTCTAAGACTCAACACTGGCTTTTCATGTCTTTTTTTTAAAGTCAATCTGCATCAGCAAACTCCTCGGTCTGAAGCCACCTGAGATACAGGTAAGAGCTGGTCCCCAAAAGATCTCTCGAACAAGTGCTGCCCTCTGGTGGCAGAGAGCTGCATTTTGTTTTCCTTCCGGCCAGCAAGAATAAACTTTCCAAAGACGGAGAGTTCTCAACTTACAATAGTTCATTTAGTGACTGTCCCAAGTTACAATGGCACTAAATAGTTGAATGTGCAGAAATGAATAGATTAACATTGGGAATTGAAGAAAAAGAAGAATCTGAATATTACATAGTATGAGACTTGTTTTACCAATGGTTAGAAGAATGGCTAGAACTATGCCGCCTTTGCTCCAGTCTAAGTATGGTATATAAAATCATACATTGCAATGTCCTACCTGTCAATGAATACTTCAGCTTCAACCATAACAACACAAGAGCAAACAAGAGATGCAAACTCAAGGTTAATTGCACCAAACTTGATTGCAGGAAATATGACTTCAGCAACAGAGTGGTCAATGTCTGGAATCCTCTACCTGACTCTGTGGTTTCTTCCCCAAACCCCCAAAACTTTAACCTTAGACTGTCTACTGTTGACCTCACCTCTTTCCTAAGAGGTCTGCAGGGGGCGTGTATAAGCGCACCAACGTGCCCACCGTCCCTGTCCTATTGTTTCTTTTTCTTATATGTATCCATTTCATGTCTTCATAACTATGTTTATACTAATACCTGTTACCTTGTAACTGATCGACAAATCAAATAAATAAAATAAAATAAAATAAAACAATTTAAAAGGGATTAGATGTGTATATAAAGCAATACGAGAAGCTTGTGGAATAGATATATTCTCCCAGGAGGAAGGAAGGAAAGAAGGAAGGAGAGGAGGAAGGATTAGCTGTTCCGACAATCAGCTGTGCCGGGATCTCGCTCTCTGTCTTACTGCTTCACCCAGGAAGAAGGAAGGAGAGAAGGAAGAAGAGGAGGAGGAGGGAAGGAAAGGAGTAAAGAAGGAAGGAGAAGAGGAAGGAAGGAAGGAGAGGACGATCGGCTGTTCCGACAATCAGCTGTGCTGAGATCCCCCTCACTGTCTTACTGCTTTCGCAGGGAGGGAGGGAGGGAGGGAGGAAGGAAGGAAGGAAGGAAGGAAGGAAGGAAGGAAGAAGAGGAAGGAAATAGAGAACGATCAGCTGTTTCAGGATCCCCCTCCCTGTCTTACTGCTTCACCCAGGAGGCTTCCCTGAGGCCCAGGAGGCCCAAAAATGGAGCACAGGGGGGGGGGAGGGCGTTTGCTGCAAAAAAGCCACACCCACCCAGTCACCTAGCCACGCCCATAGAACCGGTTGTTAACAAATTTGAATGCCACCCCTGAGGACCATTGCAACATGGTCACGTGATCAATATTGCAATGCTTTTGTATTTATGTATTTATGATGGTTGTTGTATCTTGAGATCACGTGGTCGATATTTGTAACTCATAACGAGCAAAGTTAATGGGGGGGGGAGCCAGATTTGTTTAATGACTGCACATGTCAACTAAAATACTACTCCTTTGGTCTTTTTAGTTGCCATCAGAAAGGGATTGGGGAAACCAGTGCATTCCTTAAATGCTCCAGATAATTGCTAGGCAGCTGAAGCTGTTGGCGCGCAAGATTATTACTGGAGAGCCTGATTGATGACTCTAGGCTATGGATGTGTCCCATTGGAGAATATACATCCAGGGGGGTGGAGAGGGAAGACCAGGGTCAAGGGTGAGATGAATGAAGTGTCAGAGTCGGCTGCACCCAGGTAACGCCAACATGGTCACTCCTAATAAATCACTTTTTTTACTCTGAGGGTCGCGGCTAGAGACGTGTGATTTGAATGGGGGTGTATTGTTGGAGCCCTGACAGCACAATTCACTTAACAACCATTGTGTTTCGCTTCGCAACTGTCGTGGAAAAGATCATGAAAATGGGGTGAAACTCCCTTCATAGCCGCCTTGCTTAGCAACAGGAATTTTTGGAACAATTGGGGATGTAAATTGAGGATTACTTCTACAATGATTACCCACCCACCCACCCCCAAAAAACCAACCCACCAATAATGCTTCCCAAAGAAGAAATAAATGTCTAAAAACATATTGCGTTTAAGATAAACTCAGCATCGGGAAAGAAAAAAGGCCGATTAACAAATAAAGAGAGCAAAATGCCAAACAGCAAACAAATATAAGCGACGTAACATTAATTGCATGATTCACATCTGGGTATTAAATCTATAGAAATAGGTTGCGCTTTTTTTTTTTTTTTAGGACTTTTGAAAAACCCCCCCACAAATGACTCATATCCTGAATCTGCTCATTCAAATCAGAAGTTGTTTTCCACTTGTATAAAATGATTTGCCGTGCTGAGCCCTCAGCCAGTCACTTTAGGACAGGGGTCTCCAACCTTGGCAGCTTTAAGACTTGCGGTCTGCAGCTGGCTGGAGAATTCTGGGAGTTGAAGTCCGCAAGTCTTAAAGTTGCCCAGTTTGGAGAACTCTGCTCAGGGATAGGATTCAGACGGTTCGCACCGGTTCATGAGACCTGGTTTCTGAGCCGTTTGGTGAACTGGTTGTTGGAAGAAATCACTAGGGCAGAGAACCAGCTGTTAAATTATTGGCTTCAACTGACGCTTTTTTCCTGTTTTATTTTTCTTCTTGTTTTATTAGGGTAGGGGAAGCAAATTTGCCGCACGGCTGCCAACCTGCTTGCTGACGGCCTGATCCCTTGAGAAAAAAAAATGGCATTTCTTACTTTTTAAAAAGTTAACTAAATAATTAAAAAAAAATATTTAGGGACAAAGCAATGAAAATTTATTGATTTGCTTATTTGTTGAATTTCGCCCATGGCGACTCGAGGCAGCTAACAGAATGTAAAACCGTATTTAAAACCAAAACATAAAAACTAACAAAAAGAATCAAATTAATAAATATAATAGAACAAAATTACTACTGATCCTCCCATCACTCCTTATCACCTGTCCCCTCCCACTTGTGACTGTAGGACTGTAACTTTGTCGCTTGTATCCTTACGATTTATATGGACTGTTTCCTAGTCTGATTTGATGGCTTATTGTACCCTGTGACTATTATTAAGTGGTGCACCTGATGATTCTTGACTCTTGACGAATGTATTTTTTCTTTTATGTACACTGAGAGCATTTGCACCAAAGACAAATTCCTTGTGGGTCTAATCACACTTGGCCAATAAAGAATTCATTCATTCATTCATTCATTCATTCATTCATTCATTCATTCATTCATTCATTCATCCATTTCACAGCCATCAGATGGCTCTGGACTCAACCCAAACAGAGCGACTTCTTCCCAGGACTTACGTCTCATAGATGTGTCCGTTCTCAACTCTTTCCTCCACGTAGGCCAGGGCCCGGACGTGCATCGGTGAGTGAGGAAAAGCCGCGTGGATCCAGGGTAATCCGAAGACGGAGAGCCCCGTGTTGATCAGTGCTACCAGGAGCAGGTCCCAGTGATAAGCTGTCCCCTTCACCAACCTGGAATAAAATCTTTGTTAGAATCAAGATTCAGCGTAGGAACCCAGCCGGGACCAGGCCAGAACCATCTGTAACCCAAGAATCAGAACAATTTGGGTCTCCAATAGAAGAGAAGAATTGTGGCTCGGGGTTGAACTTTACTATGGGGTCCTTGGTGCTCTCTCTGACCTTGGCTGGTTTTTTGCAGACATTTTGTGACCCAACTATGTAATGTCGTCAATGCTAGAAGAGGGAGGAGGACGACTGTGGAGTCCTTGGTGCTCTCTGAACTTGGTGGTTTTTATTGCACTTTTCATGACCCAACTAGGTAACATTATCAGTGCTGGAAGGGAGTGGGGTTTGTGGAGAAGAGGAGGAGGTGGAGGAAGACGACTATCGGGTCCTTCGTGTTGGTGGTTTTCTTGCAGACATTTCGTTACCAAACTAGGTAACAGCATCATGCTAGAAAGGATTGAGTTTTACCAGGAGGAGAAGGAGGAGGAGGAGGAGGAGGAGGAGGAGGAGGAGAACGACGATGACTGTGGGGTCCTTGATGCTCTCTGAGTTTGGTGGTTTTCTTGCAGACATTTCATTACCAAACTCGGCAACAGCGCTGATAATGTTATCTAGTTGGGTAATAAAATGTCTGCAAGAATGCAACCAAACTCAGAGAGTACCAAAGACCCCACATTTAATGTCTCATTAGCAAAACCTTGCCTTTAGCAAAGTTTATCTAGCTGTGGAACATCTTCAAATTTAATACTTAAAAATCAATTTCTAGTTGCATAATTTAATGAGCAAGGGAGGCAGAGTACTTTATAAATTCTACGGACCAACTTCCAGAGCTGTTGTAAGAGCCATGGTGGTGCAATGGTTAGAAAGCAGTATTGCAGGCAAACTCTGCCGGCTGCCAGAAGTTCGATCCTAACCGGCTCAAGGTTGACTCAGCCTTCCAGCCTTCTGAGGTGGGTAAAATGAGGACCCAGATTGTTGGGGGCAAGAGGCTGACTCTATAAACTGCTTTAAAGCACTGTGAAGTCTAAGTGCTATTGTTATTCCTATCTGCTTATCTACATAGCTAGCTGGCTACTGTATACAGAATCTTATCCTATCCTATCCCATCTTATCCTGTTCTTATTCTCTTATTCTATTCTTATTCTATATTGTACCTTATCTATCTATCCATCTGAGCCCTGGGTGGCGCAATGGTTAGAAAGCAGTATTGCAGGCTAATTCTGCCGACTGCCGGCAGTTCAATCCTGACTGGCTCAAGGTTGACTCAGCCTTCCGTCCTTCCAAGGTGGGTAAAATGAGGACCCAGATTGTTGGGGGCAAGAGGCTGGCTCTGTAAACTGCTTAGAGAGGGCTATAAAAGCACTATGAAGCAGTATATAAGTGCTGTTGCTATCTTCCTTCCTTCCTTCCTTTCTCCCTTCCTTCCTCCTGGGAGAAGCAGTAAGATAATGAGGAGATCCTGGCACAGCTGATCATCCGAACAGCTGATCGCTCTTCCTTCCTTCCTTCCTTCCTTCCTTCCTTCCTTCCTTCCTTCCTTCCTCCCTCCCTCCCTCCCTCCCTCCTGGGAGAAGCAGTAAGACAGTGAGGAGATCCTGGCACAGCTGATCATCCGAACAGCTGATCGTTCTCTCCTTCCTTCCTTCCTTCCTTCCTTCCTTCCTTCCTTCCTTCCTTCCTTCCTTCCTTCCTTCCCTTTCTCATTCTCCTTCCTGGTGATGCAGTGGTTAAAATGCCGTATTGCAGGCTAAGTCTGCCCACTGCCGGCAGTTCGATCCTGACTGGCTCAAGGTTGACTCAGCCTTCCCTCCTTCCGAGGCGGGTCAAATGAGGACCCAGATTGTTGGGGGGGTCAAGAGGCTGGCTCTGCAAACCGCTTAGAGCGGGCTATAAAAGCGCTACGAAGCGGTATATAAGTCTGCGTGCCATTGCTGTTCAGAAATGCCGCAGAAACCCGTCATCCGAGTTAGCGCTGGCTGCAGGTGAGGCCCATTGCCAACTCTGTGCATCCTCAGAGATCCCTCGTTTCGTTCCAAGACGGGGGGCTTCAGCCGGAGAATCCGAACCTGAAACCCAAAAGCCGACGGGCCGCGATGGAGAGACCTACCTGTTCTCTGGGGCGTTGGTGAGCGAGGCCACGATGTTTTGCTCTATGAAGAAGAGCATAGAGAGGAGGAACCCCAGGCCCATGGCGCTCATCACCGAGCCAAGGTGGAGATCCTTCAAGGGAGCCAAGACGAACAAGCTCTCCGACTGGTTGTAGTTAAATTTGGACACTGGCGGGGGGGAAAAACGGGGGAAAGTGAACAGACCCACGATAACGGGGTGGGCGCTACATCAATGGAAGAGAAAGTATATTTGCTCGTTCGTGTATTAACTGCAGCCAGAATTGCATTTGCTCAAAATTCTTACTGATTCCTACTGATAAAAACTGTGATTAGAAAAACTATTAGAGTGTGCAGGAAGGAGTAGAACAACACGTGCAATTAAGGAGAAGGAGCAAACTGAATATTGTAAGAGATGGGAACTATTTTAGCGATGGCTAGAGAAAAAAAAATACGAAAGCTAGAAATAGCTGATAGATCAGCGAAATATAAAAAAAACAGGTTTACAGAATTAAACGTGCTAAGAAGAGGAGTGTTATAGTAACATAGTAATTAATATTGTACATTAATCAGATAAGAATAAGATAGGAATAGAGAATTAATACCTAAGTAATGAACATGGATGTAAATTTTAATTGTTATTGCATAAGATATGTCTACCCGTTCAACGGGTGATGACTTTTATGTACCTTAAATAATTTTTGTTTTACACACGCATACACAAAAAGAAGAGATTGTAGAGCCATTTGCCCAGAATAGTAAGGTTAAGGGTGTCCAGCCTTAGCAACTTTCAAGACTTGTGGAGTTCAACTGCCAGATTTCCCCAGACAGCCATTCCCTCCCTTCTTCCTGGGGGCGGAAGTTTTAATTTAAAAGGACCAGGAGACGATGAGTTCTAGTCCCAGCTTAGGCACAAAAGCTGGCTTTGTGACTTTGGGCCAATCACCAAAGGACGGGAGTTCTAGTTCTATCTTTGACATGAAAGCTGGCTGGGTGACTGTGGGCCAATCACCAGATGATGGTGAGTTCTAGTCCTGCCTTAGGCCTGAAAGCCAACTAGGTGACTTTGGGCCAGTCACCAGGAGATGGTGAGTTCTAGTCCTACCTTAGGCACGAGAACCAGCTGGGTGACTTTGGGCCAATCAACAGGTGACGGTGAGTTCTAGTCCTGCCTTAGGCCTGAAAGCCAACTAGGTGACTTTGGGCCAGTCACCAGGAGATGGTGAGTTCTAGTCCTACCTTAGGCACGAGAGCCAGCTGGGTGACTTTGGGCCAATCAACAGGTGATGGTGAGTTCTAGTCCTGCCTTAGGCCTGAAAACCAACTAGGTGACTTTCACTCAATCACCAGGCGATGGTGAGTTCTAGTCCCCTCCTAGCCCCGAAAGCCAGCTGGGTGACTTTGGACCAGTCCTTCTCTCTCAGCCCAACCCACCTCAGAAGTTTGTCGTTGTGGGGAAAATACAAAGGCGAAGGACCTATGAGGTATGTTCACCACTTCGAGTGGTATACAAACAGTAATGAAGGCAGGATACAAATAAATAGCTTAAAAAAAGAAATAAAACAAACAGGCATCGAGGCGCCTCTTCCCTCTTCGCAGCCGTGATGGATTTTGTGCATCCTTTCCAGGGCAAAGCAAAATCAAGGGATGCTTGAAAGCACGGAGAAGTTGTCGCTTTGCAGCGAGGGAGAGCAAGGACACTGTTGTGTCAAGTCAACACATCTGCAGAGGTTTTGCCCCTTTCCGGTTCCAGGCGGGTGGAAATGCGACCCGCACAAAAGGGAGGAGGGGGGGGGCAGCGCCGGAGTTCTTCATTCCCTTTCATCCCCGTCCGCACATTTCCAACCGACGTCATTCAGAGGATGGAGAATTGGGTTTTTCCCTTCCTCCTGCGGAAAAGATGATCCGCTGGACCCCAACGGCAGCCGTGGATAATATTTTAGATTTCCTTCGACGTCTGATGCTCCTAAGGCAGCAGATGTTCCGGACTGTTTGCGCCGTTTTAACGAGCAAAATACAAAACAGCAGCATAAAAAGACCCCCCCCCCCCCAAAAAAAATATCAAAGCTGGAGGGGAAAAAAACTCCATCAAACTCATCTCTTTTGCACCACCTGTCTGTCCGTCAGCGGTTCTTCCGGCCTCTGGAAAGTGAGGTAGTTGTTTTGCTGGATGCCAGAATAATTGAGTGTGTGGGGAAAATAAAAGGGGTTTTTTCTTCTTCTCAAAAATAAAACAACCACCCCCACAACCCGTCAGTAAAGGTGCCTTTTTCCACGATAGCGAAATTAAACGGTGGACTAGAATCATTTGGAGAATTGAATATTCTGCGAATAGATGCTCGTTGTGGAGCGAGGAATTATAGGTACGAGTTCAAAGGAACACCGCTCAGGCCGAGATTGGAAAATTTCTGGTTATCGAGATATTGATCGGAACTCGGGTTGTTTGGCAGGACTAGAACTCCCAGTCTCCTGGTGATTGGTCCAAAGTTACCCAACTGGCTTTCATGCCTTAGGCAAAACTAGAACTGACCGTCTCCTGGTGATTGGCCCAAGGTCACCCAACCGGCTTTCAGGCCTAAGGCGGGACTAGAACTCCCCATCTCCTGGTGATTGGCCCAAAGTCACCCATCCAGTTTTCATGGCTAATGCGGCACTAGAACTCCCTGTTTCCTGTTGATTGGCTCAGTCACCCATCCAGGTTTCATATCTAAGAGAGGACTAGAACTCATCGTGTCCTGGTGATTGGCCCAAAGTTACCCAACTGGCTTTCATGCCTAAGGCAGGACTAGAACTCCCAATCTACTGGTGATTGGTTGAAAGTTACCCATCCGGCTTTCATGCCTAAAGTGGGACTAGAACTCACCGTCTCCTGGTGATTGGCCCAAAGTCACCCAGCCGGTCATTAACAACCGCAGCAAGAATGGGGAGAAAACTCACTTAACAACTTTCTCAGTTAGCCACAGAAATGCCTGGTTCCATTGCAGTTAACTTGCAACTACTAACTTGCAACTAAGTACTACTCATACTTTTCGACTCGCAATATTATCTTAAAATAACCCTACCATAAAACAGAATTAGCTCCTCTGGTAGTGATTCCAGCCTGGTTTACCTAGCAAGGCAGACGCCATCTTGCAACGACACAGAGTCGTTTGCCACGAGGACATTTGTGGCAAATCAATTCCATGGATAAATCAAGGCTGGGAATTCCCTACTCCCTTCCACTTCAACCCCACCCAACCCCTGAGAGAACTTACTTTTTATTTCCTCAAAGAAGTGGGATCCGATCACAGAGAAGGTGAGGACAGAAATGGGCAGCGCACAATCCGAGAGGATCTCGCGGACGCGCGGATGGAGGTAGGGGCTGCAACGAAATTAGAAACACCGAATTAGGACTCCGCTCCAGCTCCTGCCCTGTTGAAGGTGGTTGAAAGATCGGGATGAAACTCCCAACGATTGCTATACATTTTTTTAAAT
Source organism: Pseudonaja textilis (assembly GCF_049901715.1). NCBI lineage: Eukaryota > Metazoa > Chordata > Lepidosauria > Squamata > Elapidae > Pseudonaja > Pseudonaja textilis. Next base: position 2,583,201 of record NC_141995.1, read on the forward strand.
TTTTATTCTTTAAACATCTCTTTAAGCTAACGATGTGATTTCAGGTTGTAGCCTACGTACATAATCATAATTACACGTTCGGCTTTCTGATTCAGTTTCGCATGGTATCATTTACCTACTCCATTTTTCTTTTAACAGCTCCCAACTATTGCCGGCCCAGAGGAAATGACCTTGCCTCAGCTACTCAAGGAGAATCATTAGGACATCTTCAAGTGGCATGTTGGCCAAGTTTTCAAGGTTGGTCAAGATGCCAACGCCCATGCCCGTCACTCAGCCTCCCTCTCTCTCTCTGTTGAGTTCTGTTGAACAAGGTTCAGAGTGTAGGAGTTTTCCTTGGAGAAATGATGGTCCGTGGGGGTCTGTGGTGCTCTCTGAGCTTGGCTGTCTTCTTTCAGATGTTTCATGACCCAACTAGGTAACATCATTAGCGCTAGAAGGGAGTGGGCTTTGTAGAGAGGAGGAGGGAGGAGGAGGAGAAGGAGGAGGAGGGAGAAAAAGGAGGAGGAGGAAGAGGAGGGAGAAGGAGGAGAAGAGGGAGGAGGAGGAGGAGGAGGAGGAGGAGGAGGAGGAGGAGGAGGAGGAAGAAGAAGAAGAAGAAGAAGAAGAAGAAGAAGAAGAAGAAGAAGAAGAAGAAGAAGAAGAAGAAGAAGAAGAAGAAGAAGAAGAAGAAGAAGAAGAAGAAGAAGAAGAAGAAGAAGAAGAAGAAGAAGAAGAAGAAGAAGAAGAAGAAGAAGAACTACTGTAGGGTCCTTGGTGCTCTCTGAGCTTGGTGGTTTTATTGCAGACGTTTCATGACCCAACTAGGTAAAATAATCAGTGCTAGAAGGGAGTGGGAAGAGGAGGAGGAGGAGGAGGAGGAAAGAGGGGGAGAAAAAGGAGGAGGAGGGAGAAGGAGGAGAAGAGGAGGAAGAAGGAAGAGGAGGACTGCCCTCTGAGATTTGTGATTTTCTTATACACCAGGGGTCCCCAAACCTAGCAAGACTTCAACTCCCAGAATTTTCCAGCCAGCATAGCTTAAAGTCTTAAAGTTGCCAAATTTGGAGGTCTCTGCTACAGACATTTCATGACCCAGCTTGGTAACATCATCAGTGCTACAAGGGAATGAGATTTGCTCTCTGCTTATACACAAGTGGATTGCCCTGTGGTGTTGGAGGTTGTGTTGTTTTCTTCTTGGTACTTTCTTGATTTAGGCTATTGTTTATTGTTAGCCCGTTTGTCTAAGATGGCGGTTCCTCCTACCACGTTCCTTTAACCCTATCAACGGGCTCTTTGGAGCCCCGTCACCACATTTTTTTGCCGTTTTGGAACGATCGGTTCCACTCTCCCATGCGGATCGTTCTCTTACACCGTTTTTTTTTTGTCCCAGACTTCCAAAATGGAGCATCATTTCTCAACCGTGCCGACTTCAAGAGGCCTGGCTGGGGGATTCTGGGAGTTGAAGTCCACAAGCCTTAAAAGTTTCCCTGTTTGGAGACAGCACACCCCCCCACTCCAAATCTAGATGGCTGGCTGGGGGATTCTGGGAGTTGAAGTCCACGCGTCTGCAAGTTGCCGAGGTTGAGAAAACACCGATGGGGAGAAACGGCCAGCGGGCCCCATGCACACAATTTACACCGGAAGGTAGCTTATGTCAACTCATAAAAGATTCCTATGCTTGTTTTAGTAGTTGCCATTAAAAAAGGGGGTCAGGAAGGAATCTGGAAGAGCAGTGCAGTAAAGCGAAAGAACATTCCAACTCTTTATCTTTAAAAGATTGTAACTAAACTACCAGAGTTTTTGCCCACGAATATATTTAATTGGAGAATGTGATTGATGACGCCCAGCTTGTGAAGGTGTTCAGTTGGAGAATGTGATTGATGACACACCCAGGGGAGAGGGAGGAAACAGGGTCCCAGGGGACTGTAAATGACACAGGCCAGATTTGGCTTCATACCGGACAGGGCCAGGATGTCGCCTCTAATGACTCCTTCGAGGTTTTTTGAAGCTTGGCTCGGGAATCATGATTTAATTAGGGCAATTGCTGGAATCCCGACAGCTTACCTTTTCTTGAACTGATAGAGAGTGTGACCAAGCCACAACGTCCCCAACATCAACATGAGACTCAAAACGGCCGTTTCTCGCCCCTCATGCGGGGTGCCCGAAGGACCGTCGCTCTGATTTCCCATCGACGAACGTTCGGTGGAGATGTTCAGCAATAAGTTGGTGTTGTTGATGGTCAAACTGTGAGATCTTGGGCCGTGGTAGTAGTTTGTAAAAACTGGAAAAAGAAAAACATACAGACATACATACACATAAAGATAAAGATAAATATATATCAATCACCCCTTTATTTAGACCCATGGACACATTTTGTTGTGGCCCGCTGGCAGCTAGCAGAGCTGGCAGCAGAGTCGGACAGTAGTGAGGAAGTTGGGGAGGAACGTGGGCCAGTCCTGGAGGCTGAGGAAGGCTCGGACAAGGGCTCTGTGTCGGAGGCAGAGATGGGGCCAGGGCCGTCCGACAGTTATCAGCTGCATTTGGAGCCGGAGCTCAGTGGGGCAGAGGAACAGCTGGAGCCTGTTCCCAGTGTGCGCATGCACAGAGCTGCCAGGAGAAGGGAACAGTTAAGGAACAAGGGTCGACTCGGGAGTAAGGCCACAGGTGGACGGTGAATGGCCCCTCCCATGGGGATTAAAAGAGGAGCGAAAGGGGAGGGGGCTTTTGTAGGAAACAATTCGTTCGTTGCAGCTGTGTGAAGATCTGCCTGTGCATCTCAGAGACTCTTTACCGAGCCCTTCCTTGTCAGCACTGCGTTTGGAAATAGTTACTTGGCCGCTCTCCAAGCTAGATCAGGTCTGTGCTCCAAATTACACCCTTGAAAGACCGTTGGCCAGGCCTTTGGCTGAAGGTGAACGCCAAAAATTCACCTTCATTTAATAAAAGGGGTTTGAGAGTCGGCTTGGTGCTTTTGGGGGAAGCCAAAGCCAAGGTCAGAACACTTTTATCAGAATTCGCTGTTATGCGAATGCTTCACTGGGGAGAAAGGGATTACAAGAGATTAAGCAATTACACAATGAAGAATACGGTCATTATTTGCACAGTACGCTCAATGGCTACTAATGTCTCCAGGCTCCTTTCTATGTGCACAGATAACCCTTGACTTATAGCCATTCATTCAATGACCATTCAAAGTTGTAACGGCGCTAAAAAAAAGCGACTTGCAACTGATAGTCGCACTTGAAATGATGCAGCATCCTCATGGACACGTTATCAAAATTTGAGGGCTCAACAAGTAGCATGTAGAGTATTTATGATAGCTGGAGTATCCTCAGGCTACGTGATTGCCGTTTGTGGCCTTTCCAGCTGGCTTTCGACAAGCGAACACCACGGGGGAGACCAGATTTCTTTTTTTAAGAGTCAGGCAGTGAACAACTTGCAGAGGATTTGGTTAACAACGATGGCAATAAAAGGTCACAAAATTGATTTGCACTTAACGATCGGCTTGCTTAAGCCATGGCGATTCTGATTCCACTTGTAGTAAAAAAAAAATTGAGGACTACCTGTTATTTCTTACACAACGCTTCCTCTCTTATAATCCCTTCCTCTCCAATCTCTTCCCGCTGGCCTGTGGATGGGGAAAGTGGGGGGGGGGGAGTTGGATACAGGACAGCACTTATCTGACCGCTGTCTTTGTAGTAGCTTTTCTTCGTATCCTTCAGGGCTATTCCCCATATTCTCTGGCAGGAATAGCTAACACCCAAGAAGATAGGCTCAAGATCCGGAGGGATCTCGACAAGACTAGAACCCTGGGCCGTATCTCACAAAATGAAATTCAGTGTAGAGAAAAGGAAAGTCCTACACTTAGGCAAGAAAAACCCAAAGGACCCATGTAGATTGGGTGAAACCAGGCTCAATAGCAGGAACTGGGAGAGGGATCTCGGAGTCTGAGTGGACAACCAGCTAAATAGGAGCCAGCCGTGTGCAGCAGCCGCCCAAAAAGCCAACGCAATCCTAAATTGAATTAACAGAGGGATACAATTGAGATCAAGGGAGGTACTAATACCACTCTATAAAGCTTTAGCAAGTCCACACCTAGAACCCTGCATCCAGTTTTGGTCACCACATTATAAAAAAGATGTTGAGACTCTAGAAAAAGGGCAGAGAAGAGCAACCAGGATGATGAGGGGACTGGAGACTAAAACATGAAGAATGGTTACAGGAACTGGACTTGGCTAGTCCAGGGAAGAGAAGGACCAGGGGAGACAGGAGAGCATCTTCCAATATTTGGGGAGGGGCTGCCACAGAGAGGAGGAGGGGGTCAAGGTATTCTCCAAGGCACCAGACAAGGAATAATGGATGGAAACTGAACAAGGAGAGAGATTCAACCTGGAAATAAGGAGAAACTTTCTGACAGGGAGAACAATCAAACCATGGAACAGAAGTTGCCCTCAGAAGTTGTGGGAGCTTCATCCCTGGAAGCTTTGAAGAAAAAACTGGACTCCCATCTGTCAGAAATGGTGTAGGGTCTCCTGCTTGGGTGGGGGGTTGGACTAGATGACCTACGAGGTCCCTTGCAACTCTGATGATCTGTTATTTACGCTCGGTTTCAAAACAAAGCTATTTTGAGTGGGAGATTCTTTGCAAATATGGAGACAAATTTTTACTCCCTTATGACAGAGTGCTACACATCTAAAATTGATGCGAATTTGAAATGCTCCGCAGACTGTCATCATAAATCTCACTATAGGGGAAAGAGGAGTCCTTGTTGTCCCACGAACTGGACCTTGCAGAAGACACCGTCCTGGATCAATTACGTGATGACTCATCCTGAGCCTTTTGCAAAGACAGGTCGTCCTCAATTTACAATGGTTCGTTCAGTGACCGCTTGAAATCACGACATCGTTGAAAAAAGGGGATGTGATCATTTTTGACCATTTTTCCCCCACACTTATGACCACCGTAGCATCCTCACTGTCACGTGACCAAGGTTTGGATGCTTGACTCATATTTATGACGGTTGCATAATTTGATCCGGGGAAGTCAAGTCAAGAGGGAAGCCAGATTCAATTAACAACGGGGTTGGGGTTATCAATTTAACAGCAAAGATTCACTTAATGGCAGTGGCAAAAAAAGGTCATCAAATGAGGCAAAGCTGGCTTAACAAATGTCTCACTTAGTGACATAAATTTGAGGCTCAATTATGGCCGTAAGCCAAGGACTACCTGTATATAGGACACGATATGAGAATTAAAGTCTCTCTTACATAACAGAAGTTTAAATAAAATTAAGCAGGAATGGCTTCCATTCATATTTCATATTAGACAATTAGATAAAAACCAAACATTTATAAAGTATGGTTATTTTTTTAAAAGCCTGCATCAACAGATATTGTAAAATATTGGAGCACAGGAAAGAAAGATGGAAGTCAGAAATTAAATAGTTAACCATATTAATTTTTTTCTTTTTAAATGTTTGTAAATTATAACATAGTGGAAGTTTGAGGCATTAAAACTCAAAACTTTATGCTACTTTTAGCTTTTTTTTTAAAGCAAATTTTATTGATTTTAATAACAAAGACACAAAACAAAACATCATTAAACATTAAAAACATAAAACCTCTTTCCATTATAAATCTTTACAAGGCAGGTAACACATTATTTTATATCACATTCTTCTAATTTATCCCATTTCCATATAAACACGTAAATTCCCTTTAACAAATTTCACATTATTTCTCTTTACTCTTATTCAATAACCTTTCTTTTCTAATTTATCTGCTATTCAATCATCACATTTATATTTTCCTCTGGCTTGTTTATAGTTATTCTCATCATCATACTTTTAGCTTTATATAAAGTAACATATGTCATAAAAAAAAACTTGATATACTCAGCTCAATACCTTTTATTAATGTTATATTTATCAATAACCGTGTTAACTTCAGGAATTACAATACTGGAAACACATCAACGAGAGAAGCAACCTGGAATTAAGAAGGAACTTCCGGAGAGTGAGGACAATTGACCAGCGGAATGACCTGCCACCAGAAATTGTGGGTGCTCCATCCACTGGAGGCTTTTAAAGAAGAGACTACTATCGAAAATGCTATAGGATCTCCAGTTTGAGCAGGGGGCTGGACTAGATGACCTCCAAGGTGCCTTCCAACTCTTTTATATTCTGGTTACCTGCATCAATGAACGAGAGGAATGGCTTCCCTGCAGAAGTTGTGGCTGCTGCGCCATCATTGGAGGTTTTTCCAAGATGAGGCTGGATAGTAATTTGTAACGGCATAGGGTTCCCCCCTACCTGAGCGGGGGGGAAAGGGGTTGGACTAGATGACCTCTAAGGCCCCATCCACCTCTGTTAGCCTGTATACAAAACGCTACCTTTCATCTTTCCCTTCCC